>NC_043001.1:23784370-23816870 GCF_006345805.1 Octopus sinensis
AGGACAGACAAACGGATTAAGTCGATTATATCGATACCCAGTGCGTAACTGGTACTTATTTAATCGAACCCGAAAGGATGACAGGCGAAGTCGACCTCGGCGGAATTTGAACTCAGAACGTAGCGGCAGACGAAATATGTTTCTTTACTACCCACAAGGGGCTAAACACAGAAGGGGACAAACAAGGACAGACAAACGGATTAAGTCGGATATATCGACCCCAGTGCGTAACTGGTACTTATTTAATCGACCCCGAAAGGATGAAAGGCAAAGTCGACCTCGGCGGAATTTGAACTCAGAACGTAACGGCAGACGAAATATGTTTCTTTATTACCCACAGGGGGCTAAACACAGAGGGGACAAACAAGGACAGACATACGTATTAAGTCGATTACATCGATCCCAGTGCGTAACTGGTACTTAATTTATCGACCCCGAAAGGATGAAAGGCAAAGTCGACCTCGGCGGAATTGAAAGATTTACGGCAGACGAAATACCGTTAAGCATTTCGCCCGACATGCTAACGTTTCTGCCAGCTCGCCGCCTTGAACAACAGAGAACGTTTCCGTCTACCAAATTCTCTCACAAGGCATGAGTCAGCTCAAGGACTTGAGGAAAAGAAGAGAATACACTTGGCACACAGTGCCACACAGTGGGACTGAAACCACAGAGCTGCGAAGCGAACTTCTTAACTATCTCACCATACCATACCATGTTCTAAATATCTATTATTTGACTGTTTACCTTTGAATGACTACAAGACTTTTGAGATTAAAGAGTGATTTAAACAGTGACTAAACACCATAACACCATACCCATACAACACATAATTCTATTTTTCGTTTTTGGATTTGATTTGCAAGATTCTTTATATAAGTTCGTGTGTTGAAGCATATTCTGTTGTGTCTGGGGAGAGTCATTTTTTTTTGTGTGCCTTATAATGTAACACACTCACCGGTAAAATTTCCACTTATCAAGGCGTCGAGCTGGCAGAATCGTTAGTACACCGGACGAAATGCTTAGCGGTATTTCGTCTGTCGCTACGTTCTGAGTTCAAATTCCGCCGAGGTCGACTTTGCCTTTCATCCTTTCGGGGTCGATTAAATAAGTACCAGTTACGCACTGGGGTCGATGTAATCGACTTAATACCTATGTCTGTCCTTGTTTGTCCCTTCTATGTTTAGCCCCTTGTGGGTAGTAAAGAAATAGGTATTTCGTCTGCCGCTACGTTCTTGAGTTCAAATTCTGCCGAGGTCGACTTTACCTTTCATCCTTTCGGGGTCGATAAATTAAGTACCAGTTACGCACTGGGGTCGATGTAATCGACTTAATACCTATGTCTGTCCTTGTTTGTCCCTTCTATGTTTAGCCCCTTGTGGGTAATAAAGAAATGGGTATTTCGTCTGTCGCTACGTTCTGAGTTCAAATTCCGCCGAGGTCGACTTTGCCTTTCATCCTTTCGGGGTCGATTAAATAAGTACCAGTTACGCACTGGGGTCGATATAATCGACTTAATCCGTTTGTCCTTGTTTGTCCCTTCTGTGTTTAGCCCCTTTTGGGTAGTAAAGAAATAGGTAAAATTTCCACTTATTTCCTATTTTTATTTTCCTAAAATTTTCGTTGCGTCTTGCAACCTTTTCAGTAGTCTTGACTCCATAAGGCACAAAAAGAAAATGACTCTCCCCAGACATAATTCTATTGTTCATTGAATTCTAGTGCGTATTTCACGTGCACTTTTGTCACACGAGCGTCACGTGTATTTGCCAATAAATACACGAGATTCTACCTCGTAAAACACCTTCAGCTGAATAAATTGGAGTTGATTAATATATTGCAGTCGTGTTCCTCCTTGTCTGGAGGGGTTGGTATCGGGGAGCGGATGGGAGATTTCATGACAGAATTACTGGATTGTGAAAGATTTACTGATTCCAGAAAGATGTAACGACAATTGCGTTGTGTGAATGGACCACAGTAATTGTAAAATTTCTCCTATGTTATTTGTTATTACATATTCAATGTCAAAAATTTGACATTGTGTGTGTGAGTGTGTGTGTGAGTGTGTGTGTGAGTGTGTGTGTGAGTGTGTGTGTGTGTGTGTGAGTGTGTGTGAGTGTATGTGTGTGAGTGTGTGTGTGTGCGTGTGTGTGTGTGTGTGTGAGTGTGTGTGTGAGTGTGTGTGTGTGTGGTGTGTGAGTGTGTGTGTGAGTGTGTTTGAGTGTGTGTGAGTGTATGTGTGTGAGTGTGTGTGTGTGTGCGTGTGTGTGTGTGTGTGTGAGTGTGTGTGTGAGTGTGTGTGTGTGTGTGAGGTGTGTGTGTGTGTTGTGTGTGTGTGTGTGTTGTGAGTGTGTGTGGTGTGTGAGTGTGTGTGTGAGTGTGTGTGAGTGTATGTGTGTGGTGTGTGTGTGTGAGTGTGTGTGTATGAGTATGTGTGTGAGTGTGTGTGTGTGTGTGTGTGTGGTGTGTGTGTGTGTGTGTGTGTACGTGTGTGTGTGTAGTTATTCAAAATAACGAATTCATAAAACAGAAATCACTTGGCTCTAAGGTGACTTAAGGTTACCTTAACTTGTCAATCTTCTTTCTGAAAGATATCGAAAGGAGTATATCGAATGGCTTTGAAAACAATTACGTCTCTCCCTCATTCTCTCTCTCTCTTATCCTCTCTTTCTCTCTCTCTCTCTCTCTCTCTCTCTCTCTTACTCTCTCTTTCTCTTATTCTCTCTCTCTCTTATTCTTTCTCTCTCCTATACTCTCTCCCTCTCCTATACTCTCTCTCTCTCTCTCTCTCCTATACTCTCTCTCTCTCTCTCCTATACTCTCTCTCTCTCCTATACTCTCTCTCTCTCTCCTATACTCTCTCTCTCTCTCTCCTATACTCTCTCTCTCGCTCTCTCCTATACTCTCTCTCTCTCTCTCACACACACACACACATACACACACACATACACACACACACATACACACACACACATACACACACATAACCTTTCTTCCTTCAGTCGGCTGTAACTGATTATGTTAGCATTTTACATTATATCAGAAATTAAAAGCTATTATATTGAAATAAATAAAGAGATCGCCCACACATTACTCCTTTTCTTTCTTTTTTCTTTTTAGAAACATTTCTCACTTATGTCCAATCATAGTAAATATTGTAACCATTGTCCTCTCAAGTGAAATCGAATTAACTCGAGTTTTTTCGAAGATAAACATCTTTGTGTCTTCGATGCTTAAAATTACGCTACTCCCATACAAAACTTCCTACTAATCAAATATACCGCTTTGAATACTAAACTGACTTTCAGTTCTAAATGTCTATTATTTGACTATTTACCTTCGAATGACTACAAGTCTTTTGAGATTAAAATGTGATTTAAACAGTGACTAAACAAAGTTATATTTTTACACTATTTCCTTTGAACTGGTTACTGCAAACAGATTATTTACACTTGTTGGCAGTTCAATATTATTAGATTTATATCTTAAATGATAGAGGCCCCAAAAGAACAATGTTTTCCTTTGTACGACTCATGACTTGCAACTGTTCAACTGTTCAACTGTCAAAGCTGTACATTTTAGCTCCTACTTTGTCGAATCATTGGCCTCATATTTAAGCTTTTAAATATACTATAGGCGCATTTTTGAAAGTAAACAATGCCATTCGTTACTCAGACTCCACATATATAACATACACTGAATTTATTCCCTCAACTCTTCAACGTTTCTATATCTACATTCAGGGAATTTTTCAGCTTTCTTGACCATGAGTCGATTTGCCAAATAGTGTGGCAAGTTTCCCCCCCCCTCTCTCTCTCTCCGAATATTTACTCTCAAATATTTACTTCTGCACCTATATATATATATATATATATATATATATATATATATAAAGTGAAAAAACTACAGAAGGCTTGTTTTAGAAGGTTAAAAAATATATATTTGAGTCATTATGTCTGAAGAATGTTATAAATTTTTTTCCATACAATGACATAGTTTTTGAAGAAATATATATTTTTTAACCTTCTAAAACAAGCCTTCTGTAGTGTTTTCACTTTTTACTATTTTCTATATATTCAACCACGTGCTTTCACGCACCAACTTTCTCACCTATATATATATAATATATATATATATATATATATATATATATATATATATGAGCACACATATATGCATATATATATATATATATATATTATATATATATATATACGTACATACACATACACACACACACACACACACCACACACACACACATATATACGTATATACACTTTTACTCTTTTTACTCTTTTACTTGTTTCAGTCATTTGACTGCGGCCATGCTGAAGCACCATCTCTAGGACTTATTGTTTATAAGCCTAGTACTTATTCTATCGGTCTCTTTTGCCGATCCGCTAAGTTACGGGGACGGTTGTCAAGCACACACAAACACACATATGGAAACATATAACTTTATCTCATACACATGAAACGCAGCCTTTCTACTTTAGATAGCAACCAGTCCTACACTCTCACATCTAACAGATAAATCACAATCATTTCCTACATAATCTGGAGTGTATTTTCCTCTTTATAGATCGACAGAATCAATTTCTTTTCTGAAAATTTCTCTCCCGTTTCATACGAGTGAAAAGTTCGACGAAAAAGCAAAATCGTTTTCCTTTCATGTCAGCAACGATTTAAACGACCACCAGCTAGCTAACGGTGCTCGAACTGAATTTAATCATCCGAAACGGACATTTATTTCTACTTGTTTTATTGCAACATATCTAAGAGGGGGTAGTTTAGGGTTTAGATATCTCTGATAAAATGTTTTAAAAGATATCAGATTAAAAATATATTCAGATCACTCCAAACCACACACACACACAAACACACACACTTTCCTCCACAAAAGTTTTTTCTACACATAAGCTCAACGTGTCAGTCCCGTGTCCTCTACAGCTGCTGCTCTCAGGAATTCTTGTCAATGTTTTCCTGAAAGTATTTCTTTACTACCCACAAGGGGCTAAACACAGAGGGGACAAACAAGGACAGACAAACGGATCAAGTCGTTTACATGGACCCCAGTGTGTAACTGGTACTTAATTTATCGACCCCGAAAGGATGACAGGCAAAGTCTACCTCAGCGGAATCTGAACTCAGAACGTAACGACAGACGAAATACGGCTATGCATTTCGCCTGGTGTGCTAACGTTTCTGCCAGCTCGCCGTCTGAAAGTAGAAAGGTTAGTGGTCAATATTAATCCGTAAGGAGCATAGGACCAGTTTCCCGGTTTCTCTGGCGTACTTATATTCCTCCCTGGACGGGACGCGAAATTTTTTTCCCACGTGAGTTCCGGACGCCAGTAATGAACTCATTTACATACAACTAATCAGAGCTCACCTTGACCTTATTGTCAAGTTAACAAACACACTCTACCAAGTAAACTCAAGACAAAGAACAGTGTTGTAAGTCGACCGATCGCCAAGTTAAGCCTGGTTTTATAAGGAGACAAGTAATTAGATTAGTAATTTGCATCTATACCCATTATCGGATTTTGTTAGGGTCCCATATGGCAAAGATGTGAATGGGGAAAATGTGGGTAGAGGGTGACGAGCTAACAACCCTCTTCCCTTACTGTTTTAGAAAGTAAACAACACAAATAACACAGAAGCAGCCATGGTTGAAACAAGAACAAAGAAAAAAGAAACATGGCCATTTCTTAACCGAGTGATCTTATCTAATCGCCCATCAGTTGTTACGCGCTCATAAATTAGTTTGATGGTTGAGCTCTGATTGGCTGTATGCAAATGAGTTCATAACTGGGCTCTGGAACTCCTGTGGGAAAAAAAATTCGCAGACGGGACGCTGGTCTGTTGCAGAGTTACTCATTTTTAACAGCTGAGTGGAATGGAGCAGCGTGAAATGAAGTGTTTAGCTCAAGAACTCAACACGTCACCCGGTCCAGGAATCGAAACCACAACCTTACGATCATGAGTCCAACACCCTAACCACTAAGCCATGTGCTTCCACCCGAGTGGTACAAAACAACAAATGAAATTCTTTCTTATATAATAGTCATTACTGGAACTAAAGACCCATCTTTTGATATTCTATAAAAAAACCTAGTGCGAAGAGTTAGAATCTGAAAATTACTTAAAATAAGGCGAGAAACCAGGCGAGAATTGAACATCGATTAGATTGATGATATTGATTTGGAGGAGTTGCAGTGGTTTTTGAGTGTTGCTTTTCCTCTTTTTGTCTCTTTTCCTCGGAATAATTTTGAAAATCAGAGATGAAATGGTTCTGAGCGCTGCTTTTCTTCCTCACAATAATTAGGAAAATCACTGCTCTCTTTATATATAATAATCATAAGAATCTCTAATAATCTCTCAGGTGGCCTTATTAGTTTCTTCTTTAGAGAATTTAACTGTTGCAGACATCTGAAAGCTAAAAAAAGATATCTTGTTGTTTTCCCAATCGCAACAATTCATATGATCACAAGTTCTTTTTCTGACTAATAAACATAAACTTTAGACTGATAATTTATATATTTGTACAAATAGCTTCTGCTGGGAATAAAGAAAATATCTAAAATTCATTAACAGGTTTCACAATCAGAAAGAACAGATGAAAATACACTCAGGATCTGAAATATTTCAAAAGTAATGTCGTTAGTAAGATAGAAAATACCATAATTTTCTAACTAATAATAATCCATTCTTCGTTTTTATGAACCGTCAAGAAGAAATCAGAATAAATTAGAGCTTTGGCGAAAAGGATTTTTAAAAAGATACAAAAGAAAGTTTTAACAATTTTATTTGATTTCCCCACCAACAAAACACAGCAATAAAGCTTATATTTCGTCATTCAGCGACGTGGTGATCAAATATAGGTAGAACAACGGCTTTTAAAAGATAAATCTTTCATCTATCGTTGATAAATGTACTAAAAGATATAGAATTAATTTCATGTTGCAACAGCAAATAGCTGTCTAGTAAGCTATGTTAGTAGACATTGTTGAACATCACTTCAGTAACAAAATAAGAATCTTTTGTTTAAAACAGTTTAACACTCAAATCAAATGATTTACTCATTGCTTAGTAGTGTAAAGTTGCTATGCATTACTTTTCAACGAAATCCATACATTTTAATTTAAGTCTGACAATAGTTCTGCAACTGACAAAGTAGCCTATAGAGATGTAACCTATTACATTTTAGACATATTTGATATAATTATGATGGAGAGTATGTCTGTTCTAGTTACATCAAAGTTTTGCAATTATTATAGCAGAACTATGCAGAATTATATTATGTGATAAATCACGTACTATATAATTGTATAAATATGTAACTACATGATTTAAAATTCTGGAATAGCTTTCAGTTCTATTTTCATTGCCATATAGATTAACTTATCTTTAGGGATATAATTGATGAATTGCCTACTTAAACTATAACACTAAATCACCATATCTAAATATTCACTTGTAATTCTTGAATATAGAGTACCAAATAACATTGTGCTTGTCTACATATGTTTTACTACACACTCCTACATATACAAACTCTCACACACTCGCATGTTTTTATATATTTACTGTTTATCAACAATTATTTAAGTTGTCTTCTTAAATACATTTAGATTTGATAAAGGAGAAACAGTGAAAGCAGAATGAGAAAATGTTAGATGTTGAATATTGATAATTGAATATAGAGACATGAGTTACTGTAAACACAAGACCAAGGAAAAATTATATTAGTTTTTATCATGAGTTCGGAGAAAGCTGAGTTTGGTATTAATAATTTCACTTGATGAGTGGAATAACAAAATAGATTCATCTCACATCTAAGTACTAATCAGACTTTATATGAGGAAAATTATTCTTTTCTATAGAGCGTTTTCTTTCTTTTGGTCGTAGAATCTAAGAGAAAGCTAGTACAACACATACAGCGCATTCGAATATTATATATATATACATTTAAAAAGGGGCTGCTTTATTCGCTAGAAATACTTGCCTTTCTGCTAATAAACATCACAGACCATTCTCTGTTATCCGTAGACGCTGGCAACCTCGTATTTTATTCGCTCTGTAGTCAATGTTAAGAGATTCCAGCTAAAGTAACGCATGCGCTGTTGTTGCATATTAAATCCCGCTGGGTGTCATTGATAGATATTTCAAATTTTGACATTTCATATTTGAAATTATTTATTATTAGTAAAGTATAAAAAACTTTAATTGAAACAAGGCTATGGTATTATTACAAAAAGAAAGTGTTGTAAGGGATTCTGAAAAGAGAAAAGAGCATCCCTCGGTAAAAATTAGAACATTTAGGATAAAATCAGAAACTTAAATAAGTTGCTGCCCATTTTGATAGTTCCTTTAAAGAAACAGTGAACTATAATATGTAAGATGTTTAAATTTCTTTTGAAAGCAAATGGGATAAAACTTTATTCTCTAAGAGGGACATCAGACAAAGGAAGATATTTAAGAAATTATTTTGCAAAAACCTGATCCAAAGAAAATTGTAAGGCGGTGAGCTGACAGAATCTATAGCATATCGGACAAAATGCTAAGCGGCATTTCTTCCGGTATTTTACATACTGAGTTCAAATCCCACCTAGGTCAACTTGCCTTTCATCTCTTCGGGGTCGATAAAATAAAGTACAAGTGAAATATTGGGGTTGATGTGATCGGCTTGAACCCTCTCCTCAAAATTACTGACTCGAATCCTGCAACGGACCTGTGTACCATTCGAGGGGAATGTTGTAAACCCGGTCACTTACACGCCATGAAAACGGGAAACCGGCCTTATGAGTTCTTGAGCTCAAGAAAGAAAAACAAAAAAGAAAAGAAAATGAAAACTATAGCTATTGTTTGAAGGAGACAGACATCTTTGAATGTTTTATGTCAATTGACGGAAAATAAATTTCAGTTTTAAAGAAGCGATTTTACTTCCCAACGTCTTAAGAAAAATTTTATTGTCACAGATTTCTTTTTCACCTACTACAGGGTATAAGTTATTGTGATTAAATAAGGAAGTAGGCATAAACATAAGTTGATGCCTACCGGTGTGTTGTTAATAAACAGCTATGTTGTTGAGAAATTCGTTTCACAACCACATGACTGTGTCTGATCCTGCTGTGCAGAACCTTACAAAAGTGTCATTTGCTGGTAGACGGAAAGAAACTGTGGAAACTAGTCATGTATACATACATACATATATGTATATATATGTGTGTATATATATATATATATATATTATATATATATATATATATATATATATATATATATATATATATATACACATATATGTATATATATACACATATATATATGTGTGTGTGTATATATATATATACACATATGATTTTGATTTTGATTTTGATTTTGATTTTTCCAGTTTCAGCTAATGAGCTGTGGCCATGCTGGGGCACCGCCATTTGGTTTGCTACACGGGTTTACCTCACGGATGCTTTTTAGCAAACGCCATCTGATGCATGAGAGAGTTCGATGCAGCTGCCCTCATCTGCACCTCCTGCCGTGAAGTTGGTTCATCCGGGACACCTGACAGGAAGAGATCCAGTCCTACTTTAAAGACATCCGCATCTACACCATGCAGGTCCCTCAGGTTCTTCGGGTGGACATTGAAGAGCCGTGGGCCTCTGAAGCCCAGGCTATCACAATATCTTGTCCTACATCTTGATGGCAAATTTGGAGTCCTTGGTACTACGCAGTGGCGTCCGGTTCTGGCGTTTGTGTGACTCTCGATGCCAAAGTCTGGGACAAGACCTTCCAGGATCTTCCAGATATATATTATGGCATATCTTTCTCGCCTACGCTCCAGGGAATAGAGCTTTAATCTCTTGAGTCTCTCCCAGTAGCTCGTATGCTGCACAGAGGCTATCTTCTTCGTGTAGCTTCGTTGGATCGCCTCAAGTTCTGTGATCAACTTGACACTGGATGGTGACCATAGCTGAGAGCAATAGTCAAAGTGGCTTAGGACAAGTGTCTTCCAGAGGACCATCATGGTTTCTTGTTCTCTTGTTCTAAAGGTTCTAAGAATCCATCCAGCCAGCCGTCTGCATTTCATTGTCAGTTTAGCAACATGTACATGAAAGGTCGCGTCATCACTCATGTGAATACCCAGGTCACGCACTGATTGTGCCTCTGGGATTGCAATCCCTCCGGGTCCAGTGTATTCATTGGGTATTGCATTCAGTTTTGCATGCTGATAGTATAAAGCTTGAAACTTTTCAGCATTGAACTGCATGCTATTCTTTTCAGCCCACTTGTATATTTCGTCCAGCTCACATTGCAGGTGCTTAGTGTCTTCAGGGTTCTGTATTGCCTGTGAAACTTTTGTATCATCTGCATAACTTGTGATCGTGGCTCTCCGCGTGGCTGAGGGCATGTCTGAGAGGGCCATTATGAACAGCAGTGGTCCCAAAACAGTGCCCTGTGGAACACCGCTCACTATTTGCGTGCTAATATATATGCGTATATATATATATATGCATATATATATGTATATATATATATATTTTTATATGTATTTATATATATATATACATATATACATACATACATATATATATATATATATATATATATATATATATATATATATATAATATATATATATATATATATATAAAGACATACACACACAGATGCCTGTAGGTAATGTATCTTTGTATGTATGCATGCGTATAGCTTCCGTTGATGTTTATTGGAGAAGAATATAAACACGATGACAACATCGAAAAGTTTGTGTTTTCCGAACGAGGTCCCTTGCAATATTTGTTCTGCATTGAGTTATAGACACTCCCTTGTCACTCACATTCTCAGAAATGCAGTGTGTCAATGATTGGCTTGTTGGGAACCTGTAACCAACGACGCTATTATTCAGTAATTGTGATATAAAATATAAAAATGCATATATAACAATTATTTCTTGAAATATACATTCTTAGATAGTCAATATTATCATGAGAACGGTGGTTTGGCAGAATCGTTCGTGCGTCGGACCAAATGCATTGTGCTATTAGTTTCGAGCACTGTACGTTCGGCAATCAAATCTGATTTACACCGCCCCGGGGACGAGGAAATGAAGTGCTGTATTTTCTACTATTACTGAAATGGTTGATACTCATCGGATCAGGCATTCCCTATTCATTCGTCTCTCTTCTTCCAGTCACTCGTATTGTGTCCACCATCCGAGACATTGCATTAACCAATACACAGCAGCTCTGTGGAGGCGCAATGGTCCAGTGGTAAGAGCAGTGAACTCGCGGTCCTAAGAATGCGGTTTCGATTCCCAGACCGGGCATTGTGAATGTTTATTGAGCAAAAACACCTAAGCTCCACGTTGTGAACCCCGCTGTACTCTTTCACCACAACTTTCTCTCACTCTTTCTTCCTACTTCTGCCACAAAACAGAGGAACCATTGTGTAACCCACTATGGTGTGGTAAACTTTCAGACCCTAGTCTAGATTGCGAGACCTCTGTGCCCCAGAATGGTTCAGCTCTCCACCCGTTAAAAGCCACCGTTTACGGAATGAGGATAACAACGTAGCTTTCGCGCCTGTGCAACCACCAGTCTATCGCGTGTGGTGGGTGGGTCTTCAAGTTGCCACACGCATTCTTAGTAGCTTAGAGCAGGCTCAAATTAGAGATTATTCTTTGTGGCTAATAGCGTGAGTCCTGATTGGAAGAAGAAGAGAAGAAGACAGCAGCTCTTCTTCGTCAGAACGTAAGATTCTTCGGAATTCTTTCACGGTACGTATCTCCTTGAGTGGAGGCGCATAGCTTAGTGGTTAGGGTGTTGGCTTCACGATCGCAAGATTGTAGTTTCGATTCCTTTACTGGATGATGCGTTGTGTTCTTGAGCAAAACATTTCATTTTACGCTGCTCCAGTTCGCCATTAAAAATGAGTAATTCCCATCCAGGGAGGAATATATACGTCAGAAAAACTGGGAAACCGCACCTATGCTCCTTACGGACTAACCTGGAGGAATCAACGTGTCTTTTCTATTGCAGTCGACTTGCATCTGTTCATGAAGAGTGCTAACCATATCGATCTCATCAGCCTCGGCGGCCTTGGGAAGGTCATGGGCTGATCCTCTCCTCCAGACAAAAACAATAAAAGAAATCAATCATTAAGTGAAATATTGGAACTATTAGAGTTCCTTTTGGATATTAGCAGCAAAGACTGAAATCAATTATTTTGGATTTAGTCATCGCCAAACGTATTACATTCTTAAATCGTTAATTGAAACGGAGATACAAAAATTCAGATTACGGAAGTTAGAACCGAATTAAAATATAATATATAATATAATATAAGCTAGCGTCTTGTCATTACTGATACATAAAGCTTAAAGTGCATGAGAAATGATTATTGATCAGAGAAAAAAGAGTCGGATCGATAACATATATCTGGAGGATGTTTGATTTTATTAGCACAAAAGAAAGAGTAGTGTGTTACAATAATGCAATTAATATATTTAGCAGTGAAACACTGCAATGCTGTATGTAGAAGAAATCTCGACAATCGTTAGAATTTCTCTTTCTCCAAGGCATAAAATTTATTTCACTGTTGGAAATATTGGTATTCTATAACACTTAGCAACGTAATTTCAAATGAATAAAATATGATAAAAATTCATATAAAATAGTTGGACATGTTTAGTCTGTCTTTGTCAACTTCACCAACTAAGATTAGTAATGTTTTTCTTTCCGATTTGAGTCTTGTGCCTGTATATTTATTTCTTTATTACCCACGAGGGGCTAAACATTGAGAGGACAAACAAGGACAGACACACGGATTAAGTCGATTACATCGACCCCAGTGCGCAACTGGTACTTAATTTATCGACCCCGAAAGGATGAAAGGCAAAGTCGACCCCGGCAGAATTTGAACTCAGAACGTAGACGAAATACCTATTTCTTTACTACCCACAAGGGGCTAAACACAGAGGGGACAAACAGATTAAGTCGATTATATCTACCCCAGTGCATAACTGGTACTTATTTAATCAACCCCGAAAGAATGAAAGGCAAAATCGACCTTGGCGGAATTTGAACTCAGAACGTAGCGGCAGACGAAATACCTATTTCTTTATTACCAACAAGGGGCTAAACATAGATGGGACAAACAAGGACAGACATAGGTATTAAGTCGATTCCATCGACCCCAGTGCGTAACTGGTACTTAATTTATCGACCCCGAAAGGATGAAAGGCAAAGTCGACCTCGGCGGAATTTGAACTCACAGCGTAACGACAGACTTCAAATTCCGCCGAAGTCGACTTTGCCTTTCATCCTTTCGGCGTGCTAACGATTCTGCCTGCTCGCTGCCTTGTGGCTGCATATCAATTATATAATTAAGCCCTTTGCCCCCTATACAGCGTAGGATATCGGCACTTATCTCTACCGTTCTCGACAATGGGATGGCCTCTCCGCAGGTCTTGTTGGTTTTGAATTGTCATCGATATTTCTTTTAATTCTTTTTTAAAAAATATTATTTCTAGGTTGTGGCCTTGGATTTACGCAGACTTATTTTTACCTCTGGGAAGAGGTGCTCTATATTTAGTCTGGCCTTTATCATTTGACCTGCCCAACTTGGGAGGTCCTACCTGGAGTTTGTGCTCCGCTTGCATAGCTTTCAGGGTCGTTGAGGCACACAAGTCACAACACTGTAATCAGAACTGGATCTTGTGGTGGATATATATATTAAAGATGCATAAATTACATAAAAAAATCATATGCTAACTCAGTTTTTATTGAGCTAGCATATATATTTCTTTACTAACCAAAAGGGGCTAAACACAGAGGGGACAAACAAGGACAGACAAAGGGGTTAAGTCGATTATATCGACCGCAGTGCGTAACTGGTACTTAATTTATCGACGCCGAAAGGATGAAAGGCAAAGTCGACCTCGGCGGAATTTGAACTCAGAACGTAACGACAGACGAAATACAGCTACGCATTTCGCCCGGCGTGCTAACGATTCTGCCAGCTCGCCGCCTTGAGCTAGCATATAGACTTCAAATATTCATTACCATGCCAAAGGGCAGATCGCTCATTGTTTACCTCTGAGCTTCTTTAGGATTGTTTGTCTTCATCTAGAATATTTTGAGAATAATCTTCCTTTAAAGTCCTCTGAGTTTATTGCGATATTCGCTGTTGTTATCGTTAATACTTTATTAATGCTATGGTATATTGTTTTAATGTGGAGGTGCAATGGCCCAGTGGTTAGGGCAGCGGACTCGCGGTCATAGGATCGCGGTTTCGATTCCCAGACCGGGCGTTGTGAGTGTTGATTGAGCGGAAACACCTAAAAGCTCCACGAGGCTCCGGCAGGGGATGGTGGTGATCCCTGCTGTACTCTTTCACCACAACTTTCTCTCACTCTTACTTCCTGTTTCTGTTGTACCTGTATTTCAAAGGGCCGGCCTTGTCACTCTCTGTGTCACGCTGAATATCCCCGAGAACTACGTTAAGGGTACACGTGTCTGTGGAGTGCTCAGCCACCTACACGTTAATTTCACGAGCAGGCTGTTCCGTTGATTCGGATCAACCGGAACCCTCATCGTCGTAACCGACGGAGTGCTTCCACAATATTGTTTTAATATAAGGTGTTGCCGGTGATGAATAATTACAAACTGTTTCCTACGACTACGAAGAATTTGCATCACTAATGTCCGCTGGACTTCCTATCACATGATGAACATGACTCACGTACCTTCTGACATTTCCATCATTTATTTGCAGTCAAACTGAACGACGTTGCTGGTTACAATTCGCCGCTTTTACTGAGCAGCTGTAAGGATCCGTTTGTTGTTTTTGTGCCATTTAATGAGTTTATAATCATATTGCTCCTCATAACCCGATTTCTTGCAATAAAAATCCATCATTTCGTTTTTATTAAATCTCTTTACATTCTTTTGTTTGTTAGTCATAGTTGGAATCGAACACGACCGTAGCTTGCTACTACATATCCGAATATAAGTACCTATTTCTTTATTACCCACAAGGGGCTACACACAGAGGGGACAAACAAGGACATACATGGGTATTAAGTCGATTACATCGACCCCAGTGCGTAACTGGTACTTAATTTATCGACCGCGAAAGGATGAAAGGCAAAGTCGACCTCGGCGGAATTTGAACTCAGAACGTAGCGGCAGACGAAATACCTATTTCTTTACTACCCACAAGGGGCTAAACACAGAGAGGTCAAACAAGGACAGACAAACGGATTAAGTCGATTATATCGACTCCAGTGTGTAACTAGTACTTATTTAATTGACCCCGAAAGGATGAAAGGCAAAGTCGACCTCGGCGGAATTTGAACTCAGAACGTAGCGGCAGACGAAATACCTATCTATTTACTACCCACAAGGGGCTAAACACAGAGAGGACAAACAAAGACAGACATAGGTATTAAGTCGATTACATCGACCCCAGTGCGTAACTGGTACTTTATTTATCGACCCCGAAAGGATGAAAGGCAAAGTCGACCTCGGCGGAATTTGAACTCAGAACGTAACGGCAGATGAAATACGGCTACGCATTTCGCCCGGTATGCTAACGTTTCTGCCAGTTCGCCGCTTTCTATATCCGAATATATGTACCAGGAAATGAGATATTTTAAATCACAGACTGACAGCAGAACTACCTCTCATAAATGTAATTACACTGTTGCGGTGTGTATTATTTTTGTTTGCCGTTTATCTCTAGGTCAGTCCATTAAGTACAGAGAAGTTTATACTTTACTGAGGAAATATAACAAGATCAAATTACCCCTTGTAATTGCCGAAATAATTAATGCAATATTAATCATTGACTAATAACGTCTTTCTCCCAACTCACAATTATTATTAACTAATCTATTAATGTTCACTGCATTAGATATGGTGGTAACATTAATCATTCTTTACTTTTCATGCAGATGAAGTCTCTGAGTAATTTCTCTTCGTAATTTATTCTCGGTAGTATTTGATGACTGACCTTCAAATACTTTTATTTACATATAATTAGCTTATTGTGTGCTATATCGAAAACCATAAATATTAGAGCATTATTATGCACACAATACAAAGCGGCGAGCTGGCAGAATCGTTAGCACGCCGGGCGAAATGCGCAGCCGTATTTCGTCTGCCGTTACGTTCTGAGTTCAAATTCCGCCGAGGTCGACTTTGCCTTTCATCCTTTCGAGATCGATTAAATAAGTACCAGTTATGCACTGGGCCGATGTAATCGACTTAATCCCTTGTTTGTCCCCTCTATGTTTAGCCCCCTGTGATAAATAAAGTACTAGTTACGCACTGGGGTCGATGTAATCGACTTAATCCGTTTTACTGTCCTTATTTGTCCTCTCTGTGTTTAGCCCCTTGTGGGTAGTAAAGAAATAGGTATTTCGTCCGCCGCTGCGTTCTGAGTTTAAATTCCGCCGAGGTCAACTTTGCCTTTCATCCTTTCGGGGTCTATAAATTAAGTACCAGTTGTTCACTGGTGTCGATATAATCGACTTAATCCGTTTGTCTGTCCTTATTTGTCCTCTCTGTGTTTAGCCCCTTGTGGGTAGTAATGAAATAGGCTTTTCGTCTGCCGCTACGTTCTGAGTTCAAATTCCGCTGAGGTCGACTTTGCCTTTCATCCCCAAATTTCAGGCCTTGTGCCTATAGTAGAAAGGATTATTATGCACACAATAATGTAGATACATGCAGTATCACTTTATACACTCATTCACTCACTCACTCAGTTACTCACTCAGTTATTCAGTCAGTCACTCACCCACTCAGTCAGTCCGTCATTCACTCACTTAATCACGCACTCACACACATATACATACACACATACATTCATACATACACGAAGTTAAAGAATTACAAAAGATAGCGTTATGTTACGTCGATTAAGATGTTCTGGAGAAATTCTATCGTCACGTCTTAATTATATTAAATAGATCAAAGACGTTGTTCTGGTAAAAGTGATATTTAACTCTGAAATTGGAGGATATGGATTGAATATTTCCCGATGATATTAGTAGAGTCTGATTAAGCATTTTGTATACGAATTGCATTCAATTTTCAAATATGAAGGAAAAAAATATTTGCCAGAATTGTTCTAGAAAAAAAAATGTTACGTTTATATATTTCTTGTGCAATATTTTTTATGTGAAATCGTGTGTTGAAACATATATTGTTGTATTTAGGAATGGTCATTTTGCCAGTTTATCCAATAAAAACCCACGCACTATATATTTGGTGTTACTTTGCTTCAGCGTTATTTATTGTTTACATTAATCTTAATCTTGTTTCGGCCAGAGTTCTTTCATCACACTCCTGTGACCGCATCAGTGGTCCATTGCTTTCTTCTTTCTTCTTTGTGTGTCTCTCCTTACTAACCGCCAGCCATTTTGTATTTCTATTGTATGTGTCTTCATTTGCGTATGCGTATATCTCTATGTGCGTCTATGTTTAGTTAGTGTGTGTGTGTGTGTGGGAAATGCCCGTAATATTTGTATCTTCTGTTTATATATACTGTTTATATATTGTTTATATATTCTGTTTATATACGTTCGTGTAATTTGTTTTTGTTTTTGTTTATTCTTATTTTGTTCATGTGTTTACACCCACTTATTATTATTATTATTATTATATTATTATTATCATTATTATCATTATTATTATTATTATTATTATTATTATTACTATTATTATTATTATTATTATTATCATTATTATCATTATTATCATTATTATTATTATTATTATTATTATTATTATTATAATAAAAAATGTTGCGAATCATCAAGTGTTTTCGAGTAGACCGACTGATGTATAGACGGTAACTGACCGCTGACCGCAATATCAAATAATAGAAAATAAGAGGACCTCCATGATGTATCATTATGACTTCATCACTTCGTATCACCGCGATGACAGATGTTTCAGAACCGTGACACTGTTTAGTATATTCCATTACGTCAAGGTGGCGAGCTGGTAGAATCGTTAGCACTCCGGGCGAAATGCGTAGCCGTATTTCGTCTGCCGCTACGTTCTGAGTTCAAATTCCGCCGAGGTCGACTTTGCCTTTCATCCTTTCGGGGTCGATAAATTAAGTACCAGTTACGCACTGGGGTCGATGTAATCGCCTTAATCCGTTTGTCTGTCCTTGTTTGTCCCCTCTATGTTTATCCCCTTGTGGGTAGTAAAGAAACAGAATCATTAGCAGGTTGGGCAAAATGCTTCGCAGTATTTCGCTCAGTTCAGTTCTCAGTTCAAATTCTGCCGAGGTCGACTCTGTCTTTTATCCTTTCAGGGTCGATAAAATAACTACCACTCGAACACTGGGGTCGATGTAATCTCGAAATTGCTGGCCTTGTGCCAAATTTTGAAACGAATATGTTACAACAACCATTTTAGGTGACAATACAATTCAGTCCCGCATAGATTTTGGTTGTGTCGGTTTAGCTTCCTATAAAAGTTATAGACTGTTACATCCAGTATTGAATTATTGAACTGTGGAATTTTTTGTTCTCTCTCTGTTTATTTCATCGTGTTACTTTCTGTTGAAGAGCGTAGGCTCGAAACGTAAAAGACTTTCTCGCCTTCCCGAGCGTCAAACTAATACACCTGCTTGTTGTTTATACACCGGTCTTTGTCTCTTGTTTTTCTGCAAATTTCAACTATATTTAGTTCGGCAGTTTAGCTTAATATGATACATACTGGTTATTAAATTGAGTACTGGATTATCGACTATCGGTATTTTCATTTCCTGCGACAAGAAGTAGTTACAGAGAACCAATGGATAGTGACGAGAAATATCTGGCGAAGCTTATTCGATACTTTGTGATGAGTTGGCCCTGAACTTCATTTCCTCGGGGATCAATAATGGAGAAGATTTAATCAGCGACATATACTGTTTCAGAAAATCTATTTCACACAAGAATAAATCATTTAAGCATTACATAAACAGTTTTCAAATGCTACAATACCACATTGGACATGTTGTTTATCATTACATACTGCATTCGCATGGCGATAATTAATGAAATATTTTTACAAACGCAGCACAAAGCATCGAAATAATCTCAATTTCATTATCTTATTTCAGGGTCGAAAAGCGATTAAGAGTGCTCATCACTTTTCAGTTTACAGAGAAATAGTTAAATGTGCATGCTTTTATGTCTATCACAACACGTATACACATGTTTAACACGTATACACATCCACATACATATATGTATACACACTTGAAACAGTAGCAGCATATATGTCTTAAATCTCCATTCTGTCAACACCGCAAATGTAAAATTCTTCCAGCGGAGGTTGGCGGTATTAGATGATGGAATCGAGCTACAAGCATTATTTTGGACCATCAAGCTCCCAGAAACAACTGTTGGACTCCTAAAACCCCCTTAATTCCTGACACGATCCCTTTTGATGGTTTTTTTCACGATCCATTTTGATCGGAATTTTATTTTTCTCCTTTTTATATTCTCAAAGAGAAAAACTCAATATTGTATTTTATCCCCTCTGTGTTCGGCCTGTGTAGCTAATAAAGAAACTTATCTATCTATCTATCTATCTATCTATCTATCTATCTATCTATCTATCTATCTATCTATCTATCTATCTATCTATCTATCTATCTATCTGTCTGTCTGTCTGTCTGTCTGTCTGTCTGTCTGTCTGTCTGTCTATCTATCTATCTATTTATCTGCTGTCCCGGGTCGACCTTGAGCGACTGCAACACAGCCAAAGTGTTCTATAGAGGATTAGTGGAGGGGAGGTACGACGACTAACTCGGGGCGAACCTGGGCGTCGACGAGGAATACCTGACCCGCTTGTTCAAGACTACTTTCGAGCCGGGACCTATGGACAACTTCCAGAGATCCCTGGCCTGGCAGTGCTATCGAGAAGCGCTACCCGTTCGGGATAAGCTCTATAGGCATGGCTCGAGAAACACGGGGCCGACCTGCCCGAGATGCGGTCAGAGCGACGAAACCGTTCTGCACGCACTCGTGCAGTGTCCAACCATTTCCGACCTGTGGACATATGTCGACCGACTGGTATCGCATGTGGGACGAGTCAGTTTATCAATCGAGTCTATCGTGAATATAGTCGTGCTTCCTTCCTTGAAACGAGAAGGAAGAGCCATTTTCATCGTACTTGTGCCTATGGCAGAAGAATGTGTATGGTGGACACGTCTGGAAGGTCTAAAGACAAACACTTTCTTCTCTGGTGATTCTCTCATCAACTTCTTCAAGTATCACTTGAAGAAGAAGGTGAGGGTAGACAGGGAAGCTTTATCTAGTGAATGTTTCAAGAAAAGATGAGTGAATGTAGCAAGGATGGCACGTGCGAATGACGGAGCCGCCTTGAGCATAATCCTATGAACCAGAAAAAGAAAGGAAAAAATAGAGTCACTTACTGTAATGTGTTTTTTTTTTTTTGCATGACTTTATTGCCCGAGGTTACCGTGGTCTTTTCTGTAGGCTTTTCTTTCCACGGATAAACCTAATCTGTTTCCCCTTTTACATTATAACATTTCTGTGATACACGATCCCTATTGATCGGGTTTTTTTTGTTTCCACGATCCCTTTTGATCGAAATTCTACTCCCTTTTTTTCTTCTTTCCTTCCCAAAAAGAAAAAGCTCTATTTTGTATTTTGTCCCCTCTGTGTTCAGCCCCGTGTGGCTGGTGGCCATGGTGAAAGAATGTGTGTGGTGGACTCGAGCAAAAGGATTAGAGACAATCAACTACCTCTCTGGCCAATCGCTCGTCAACTTTTCCAAGTACCACTTGAAAAGGAAGGTGAGAATGGAGAGGCAGGTTTTGTCTCGTGAAAGTTTCAAGAAAAGGTGGGCAAATGTAGCAAAGATGGTGCGTGTGAGTGACGAAACCACTTTGAGCATGACCTTGTAAATTGAAAAGAGAGAGAGAGAGAGAGAGTACTTTGCTCTCATGTGTTTATTTCCTTCCTGCTTGAGGTTACTGTGGCTTTTTCCGTAGGCTTTTCTTTCCACGGATAAACCTAACCTTACTTTTTACATTTTTAAAACTCTTCAGTGATATACGATCCCTTTAGATCGTTTTTTCCCCCGATCCCTTTTGATCGGAATATGGAAATTTGGCTGTTATTTCTTGGAAAACGTATGTTCGCATAAAGGCTCCCTTGTGTTAATTTGGGTGTGAGTTTTAATTAATTGGCTACCACAATAAAAATTTATTACTTTGATCATTAAACATCGCCTGCTCGGTATTATTAGTCCTATGAAGCTTAACAAAACCTGATATTGATACTTCCTGTGTATTTTTCAAAAACAGCTTCTAATTATCAGACAGAAAACACAATCTGAAAGAGTCTTATTCACTCCTACCCACCCATTTTCTTTCAAATAATCTAATAGTTTCCCGAAATTTATATGCTGATTGGCTCAAGACAAATTTAATTAATTTACATTGCTATCGTTTACTCATCCATGCAACTCCTGCTTTGCTGCTTGTATTAATTTTCTTTACATTGTGTATTAAAAAAAAATGATTGCTTGTCATTCTGACATAGTGAAGTGGGACATTTATTATATCATTTGAATGGGCAGCCATATAATGCAGTTTCGACATATCTGTTTACTGGAATCTTCCCATTCCGTGGAAAGTAATTTACGCATTCCATCCTGCGTCTTGTTTTGAAAGATTAATAAATACTGATAAGGAAAAGAATAAGAACACGATATTTTTTGATTTTGGCCATATATATATATATATATATATATATATATATGTTTACACACACACACACACACCACACACACACACACACACACCACACACACATATATATATATATATATAAGTTCCTGGCTTTTGGTAAAAGAAAATACAGGAGAATCAGTTAATTATGATTTTATTGAATGTATTATCCTCTCAGATTCACACATTTATTGCAACGATTCTTCAATTATTCTAAGTGTTGTAAAAGAACTCGAAATGTTGGGCCTCTAACCAGGCCTTTCGCAACACCCTTCAGGTAGGAACTTATCAACAGCTCCTCGTATGTATACATATTTATATATGCATTTATATTTACACACATACACACACACACGCGCGCGCACACACACACACACACATACACACACATACACATATATATACAGAAATACCCGGCGTCGCCCAGGTTTAAGGAGAATAATGAAATTTAAAAACGCCGTCTAGATGACGCAGGTCTCAACAGCTAATAGCTGAGACACCAACTTTCTACATTAATAACTCTCCAACCTATGCCAGTTTGGAACATAGACGTTAAGTGAAATGTTAAAAGAAAGTTTTCAACTCATATATGTATATAAAGGAAATACACGTAATTCAAAAACATGTTTTATGTCACTTATTTCGTAACCAAAAAACAGGTACAGATTATAAACAATGAAAGGCCGATTTTGGTGATTCCTTTGACAGAGGTAGTAGAGAACCAATCCGATGATAAATCTGACCTTGGATCTTGAAAGTTAGCATGAATCCTGGCTCAGTTAAATCTCTTGTGGCTCCAAATGATTTCATCTGTAGTGTAGTGTTGTACTGTCTAATTCTGTTTTGGAAGTGCTTGGAATCTTGGTCAGTTGGAGACAACAGTTTCTTCAATGGCTCTGGAAGTTTGGGGATTGCTGGGAGTTTTACCTTTCCACCAGTGCAGCACAGTGCAGGTGTCTCTCCAGGCCTCTTTCTTGCTTTACTATGTATGCACTCAGTTGTCATTGCACCAATGGAAACTCTAGTGTTATTTGCATAATGGACTGCTGGATCATATTTGAAAGCTCCTTCACAGAAGTTGTTTATCTGAGCTGTTGCAACTGCTCTTCGTTCTGCAGTGGTGATCCTATTGCTTGTCAGCTGCGCATACATCTATTCATCACTTTGAGATGTTCTGGCTTTTGTAGTGCACAGTCTGTTTGTTTCTTGGTAGGCTTCCATTTCTGCAGCTGTCTCTCTTTCTCTGGACAGAGACATTCCTTAGGCTGATCTTGACATTGTTGATAAATTTGACACTTTCCTTGTAAGCATTGTTATTTACGTATACAAAAATATACGGGTGCAAAAGATAGTAAACACTGAAAGATAGTATAAACTGGGTAACGGAAATTATATTTCTTAATACGACGGGCAGAAAGTAAATAAGAAAATTTTATGGAAAATAAAGAATTATATGGGTTGAAGAGAAATTTATCACTTAGTGAATCAAAGAGCTAGTATCGAAGGAATCAGAAAAAAACTGTTAACAGCAGAAAAACACAAAACCATTGCAAATGTAAATAAGAAAGTTTTAGGAAAATTAACTAAGTGTTCGGACTGAAGCGAAATTTATGAAGTTACTTCTGTTACTAAATTATGTATGAAATTACTTTCAACAGTAATTGGTCGTTGTTGTTTGTAAATAGCGATTGGAAATTTATAGTGAAAACAATAGAGATTGAACTTAAAGTGAAAACATAAGCAGCTGAAAAATGAAAGGGAAAACAATAGAGAGTGAGTGAAATATAGGAAGAGGGGGGCGAGAGAGCTAGCTAGTTAGACAAATTAGATACAGATAGATAGATAAGTTATAGACAGATAGATATATATATAGAGGGGGATAGAGAGATATAGACACCATTGACGCTAGAAAACCGGAAATATTTTTAAAAAACTTTCGAAGACGTGAATCTTATATAAAAAGCAATATTGAATATTTTTTAAATGACCAATGGATGTAAGGAAGACAATAAATTTCTGGAAGTTACTTCGCAAAGAGTTACCTCCGTTGTCCATGTAACCCAAGAACGGGTGTTCTCCACCCTTAAGATGTCCGGTACTCATTATGTGAAAAATTTTAAGAGTCTAGAACCATCCCTTGGAACTTAAGTAGTATATGTTCCCAGTGTGGAGAAAATCAGTTAAAAATATGTTATAATCTTTTACACACACACTCACATAGAAGGGGATTTATATTATAGATATATATATATGTGCAAACACACATGTACATATAAACGCATATCTACATATAAATACCTACATATATACATGTGTGTGTGTGTGTGTGTGTGTGTGTGTGTGTGTGTGTGTGTGTGTGTGTGTACGTGCATGCGTGTATGTACGAAGTTGGTAATTTTCTATGTCTCCACTCAGATATTTTCTCATGTTACACTGAATTTTAGGTGCCGAAATCACTCCACAATGATTCATATGTTGTTTTTATTGGTTAAACTAGGTGTGATGGTCGGTTCTCTTAGTGTATTTGAAGTTATTGAGAGATTAACACTTTGTTCTCATTGTTCGCAAGGGTTACTATTACACTAGATAACAACTGTCAGTTTTGAGAGAAGGCAACAACAACAAATTATAAAGCCTGAAGCAGTTTTCTCCCCTTAAAGGGAATATTCACCTTCTGTCGTAGCTCTCAATAAATTCACTCTCACAGCCTCTCTTACTCCTGAAGCAGTTGTAGACCGCAGCAGCAATAGTCCTTAGTCAAAATATCCACGTGTAATATCAACCGTTTGCATTTAAAATTTTCCGTGAAGATATTTTTTTCATAAAAGAATATCTCAGCTCTTACATCTAGGATATTATCTATTGCTGCTAAGAAGTTGTACACCATGCAGTGCCTACGTTGAATCGATTTCCGGTTACGTATGGTTGGTTTCCTCGATAAGATTCCATTTTATTGGAATACTATCGGTTTTTCTATTTCTGGGTTTCCAGATGTATTGATGCCATGATGTAGAGTTAAATCTGTATGTACGTGCTGCATATATCGTAGTTTTAAAAGCTGCCTCCCTGTCCATGAGAAGCCGCTGGCTACACGTTGCAGTGAACTTTTGCTCTTCACCAAAGACGACTAATGAAAAACAAACAATTCGACACGTGCCTATTTTCCATGAATGACGACAAATTTTCTACCATTCATTGTTTTATAGCTTCAGGGATCACAAGTTGAGAAAAAACCGAGGATCAGCAGAGCAAACTGTAAATTATTTCACACTCACATACATACATACATACATACATACATACATGCATGCATACATGCATGCATACATACATGCATACATACATGCATGCATACATACATGCATACATACATACATACATGCATACATACATACATACATACATACACACGCGCACACATCTATCTATCTAAGAATAAGTACTAGGCTTAAAAAAGAATAAGTCCTAGGGTCGATTTGTCTGACTAAAGGCGGTGCTCCAGCATGGCCGCAGTCAAATGATTGAAACAAGTAAAAGAGTAACAATTATCATTGTTGTTAGCCAAATTCCAGCGATGGAGATTTTGTATTTGTTTCCAGGTCCTTCCTGCAAAGAAGAGCAGTAATAAATATAAAAGTAAAGACATACCAATATATGACGCCCCTCCCCCGCCGCCACACACTCACGCACATATACTAGTTTTAAATTTTGACACAAGTCTAGCAATTTTAGGGATGGGGTAAGTCAGTTACATCGACCCGTCTTCACGGTCCCGAAAGGAATGAAAAGAATTTGAACTCAGAACGTAAAGATGGACGAAATGCCGCTAAGCATTTACCACGATGTACTAACGATTCTTATTTCTTTATTGCCCCCAAGGAGCTAAACATAGAGGGGGACAAACAAGGACAGACAAAGGGATTAAGTCGATTATATCGACCCCAGTGCCCAACTGGTACTTTATTTATCGACCCCGAAAGGGTGAAAGGTAAAGTCGACCTCGGCGGAATTTGAACTCAGAACGTAATAGCAGACGAAATACCTATTTCTTTACTACCTACAAGGGGCTAAAGACAGAGAGGACAAACAAGGACAGACACACGAATTAAGTCGATTACATCGACCCTAGTGGGTACTGGTACTTATTTAATCGACCCCGAAAGGATGAAAAGCAAAGTCGATCGCGGCGGAATTTGCACTCAGCATGTAGCGGCAGACGAAATACCTATTTCTTTACTACCCACAAGGGGCTAAACACAGAAGGGGACAAACAAGGACAGACAAACGGATTAAGTCGATTACATCGACCCCAGTGTGTAACTGGTACTTATTTAATCGACCCCGAAAGGATGAAAGGCAAAGTCGACCTCGGCGGAATTTGAACTCAGAACGTAACGGCAAACGAAATACGGCTACGCGTTTCTCCCGGCGTACTAATGTTTCTGCCAGTTCGCCGCCTTATACGTACGCCCACATATTGCCATATTTTCTCTCATTCTCTTTGATTTCTTTCATGTTTCGTTATTTGTGGTGCATACTATTTCCCCTTCCTTTACTTCATCCTTTGAACTCATTATTTCCATGTTACTATACACTTGCGTCAGAAATTAATTAGCACTTCTCAAATTTCTACATTAAATAGGTTAAATCAATTAACCTATGAGCTGTTCAAAACGTCTTACGCGATGAGAAAACTTAGTATGGTGTGATTTCGGTCCTTGCGAGGCGCTACCTATATCTATTAAACAAAGGAAGATTTGTCTGCATCCGCACTCCAAGTTGTTGTTGCACTGCTATGTCAACATCATAAGGCTGTAGACTCTCAAACTGCTCTGCAAACAAAGTTACGTCATCGTTCTGCGCAACAGTGAACTCGCAACAAAGCAATAGTTCGAGATATGGCCACTAGGTGACATCACATACCTTGAGTGAAGAGCAAATCAAGGGTGCTAATTAATTTCTGACGGTAGTGTATTTGCATCAGTGTTCATATTGTTTACGCAAATCTCATTCCGCTTAAAACGTTATTACAAATCTTTTGTTACCATTTCTTTGTTGCCTGGCAACTCCATGAAAATACGGCAACATTTTTCTAGCTCGCGGGTTTGAACCTTCTAAAATGCTAAACTTTTCAGTTTCCTTTAATTCTCATTCGATCTGAAGTCTTTTGGCGAAAAATAACAGCTTTATATATATATTTTACTTCTATTTTATATATATTTTATTTCTATTTTATATATATTTTACTTCTATTTATAGCATTTCGATTGTTTTTTATAATTTTATTCTAGTTATCATTTTAACATTTTTCACTCATTCTTGCACATTTTCTGCTTGTTTTGCTATAGCACGCCAATACATGCATGCATTCATACATACATACATACATACATACATACATACTACATACATACATACATACATACATACATGCATACATAAAAATATGTGTGTTTGTAATTATGTATGTGTGGAGGTGCGTGGCTTAGTGGTTAGGTTGAGGCTTTCTGACAATTCTTGGGTTGTGCAATGTGGGTTAGTCTGCATTAATGACTTGATTTGGTCATCATCTGCAGTGGACGGTCTGTCTGATCACTCTTTATCAGTAAGGCTACAATCTCCAGCTCGGAACCTTGCGAATCATTTCCGTACAGTTCTTTCGGATAAAGAAACATTACCGTAAACTGCGCATATTTGTTTGGTTACTTGTGAGGCACTTTTCCCTTTACGGAAAAAGAAAAGCATCAAGTGCCGAAAATGAACTTTCTTATCTTCCATTTTAAAGGGTCACAGAATTAACACAGGTTATAGGAACATAAAACCTTCTTCCACAAAAAGATAGCTTAAACTGTGCTCTAAATGGAGGTGTAGTCAAATCCTGTTTTATGGACTCAACCATGTTCTAAAATAAGTTGAAAGATAAGCTACTATAAATCGGCACGAATTTTCCGGACAACCCAATATTTCTACATGTCATGCGTTGGAGAATATTTGACTATCGTTTACTATTGGAAATAATAATTATTTGAATTTCTACATTCATTCAGGTTTTAAGCCAAAATTTTCCATTACAAAGTTACTATTTTTTTTATGTTTGTGTCATCTAAATGATATGTGCAGAGAAGCTTGTGTTTCTGTTTCGGAAGTTTGTATAGTAATATCATAGTTATGTCATGCAATGCAGATTTCTATCTATCAAAGTATTTATGTTTACCACTTTGATCTGACAAAGCGTAAACTGCAACACACTGTAAAACTGAACCGTTTTTACTTCCATACTTAGAACGATGTTTTTGTTTCACAAATCACGTTGCAAGAGGTTTTATTATGTTTTGTTTACAGCCAAGTTCTGATGAATGTAAATGTTAAGCAAAATATTGTAGATCTAACAGTTAAGATTATTTCGATTGTGTTCCAGGATTTACTTGTAAACAAAATGGAATATAAACTGTAAAAAAATACGTGATTTGTAAACCGAAACATTATTCTACGCATGGGAGCAAAAACGATTCGATTTTACGACATATCGCGATCTATGCTTCATTTTCAGGTCATGTTATATTAGTTGCCTTGTATTGATTTATACCACAATGACATGTAATGTTATATGTCGATATTCTTAGTTTTTGCATGAATCCAAACACTTGTGTAATACCAACTCTTCTACTAAATGAATAATCTCAATTAAGATCGAAAAAAAAAAAACCCCATTTATATACTGCTATCAAAATCAACAGCTAATATCCTTTCTATATTATAGGCATAAGACCTGGAATCTATTTGATTACATCGAGCCCAGTGTTTACTGACCCGAAAGGATGCAAGACAAAGTAGACCTCGGCAGAATTTGAACCCAGAACATAAAGACGGACGAAATGATGTCAAGCGTGCTAACGATTCTGCCAGCTTGCGGCCTAAGCCAACAACTAGTATCTTTAAAATATTTTTATTCATGAAAACATTGATTTTTCGTATTGGTAAAAGTGGAAGACAACGGATATGTCAATCAGTATCATCGATTGACTAAAAGTGTGTAGGGATTTGGAGGGTCGGTTCAGGATCATAAAATTATGCATTCGATTCCTGGACCGGGTAGCACGGTGTGTCCTTGAGTAAAGCACTTCATTTCACGTTACTCCTATCTAGTCAGAAGTTATGAGTTTTCAGCCAGATGCTGGTGTAGCCTTCTTCCCCTCTAGCTATTATAACTTGAGTGTTTCACAGCATCAAGTGTTTGGGGGCCGAGGGAGTGTCGATGTTTGCCAGCGACTACATAAAACACTTTAAAAGCATGCTACAGTTTGCCAAGTCACATTCGCATACAAGTGACAGCTGAACTATCCTTTGTAGAATGGATTGAATCAACTCCAGCATATGCTTGTCATCCGGAGAAACTTGAACTCAAAATGCGGTATAAATAAGTTATATAAGTCATGAAATAGGAGATATAGTTGCCAGGTCTAAGTCAAAGCTTCCAGATTTAAATAAGACGGAATGAAATTATTTTATAGTAGAGCACGCTGGAATTCATCCAACAATAAGACCCCAGGTTCAATTCAGATGACTATGTGAGACTGTTGGATACGGTGGTCAATCACTTGCTGGAGAGGGTTGTTACGGGCAGGCCTTATGTGTAGCGGAACGATCCAGCTCCTTACCATACCCCCAGAAAGAATTGGCGGGGAATTTCTAGAACTTCACGGACCCCGATTTCTGGCTTCTTAATTCACCCGATTGCAATCCCATAGATTAATATACGTGAGGCGCGGAAGAGAAAGACACCAACCGCCCTGTCTACAGCAACAAGGCCGAGCCGTTGACCAAGAAAATCAAGGTGTTTGAAAATCTCAGGGGCACAGTAAGGAACGCATGCACCAGGTTCCGGAGCCGTATTGAGGTCGTGGTGGAAGTTGGAGGAAGCTACTTTGAGCAAACTGTTATCTCCCAGACATCATCTACTCTTTACTCTCTTTTACTCTTTTACTTGTTTCAGTCATTTGACTGTGGCCATGCTGGACCACCGCCTGTAGTCGAGCAAGTCAATCCCAGGGCTTATTCTTCGTCAGCCTAGTACTTATTCTACCGGTCTCTTTTGCCGAACCGATAGATTACGGGGACGTAAACACACCAGCATCGGTTGTCAAGCGATGCTGAGGGGACAAACACAGACACATAAACACACAGACACAGACACAGACACAGACACACACACACACACACACACACTCATATATATACATATATACGACGGGCTTCCGTTAGATTCCGTCTACCAAATCCACTCACAAGGCTTTGGTCGGCCCGAGGCTATAGTAGAAGACACTTGGCCAAGGTGTCACGCAGTGGGACTGAACCCAGAACCACGTGGTTGGTAAGCAAGCTACTTACCACACAGCCACTCCTACGCCTATATCTTGTAAATTTTGGGGGATTTTTCAAAAATACTTTTACTTTTGATAGGATATTGTGTTATCTTTTCTTTGCATGCAAACTGTCAAATTTATCCCAAACACTCTGTATCATATTGTTATACGACAAATAAACTATAAAGGATGGAAAGGAACGGCAACAAATATGATTATCCGTTGTACAAAACACCGCGCTCTTATTGTAATCTTTTAAGTGACAATCTTGAATGAATTCGCGTGGACGAAAATCAAAACTAGCATTGTACTGTAGCCGAAAGACAAATATATGAAACAATAGATTTCTACCACAATGACCAAAGGCAAGTAAGAAGCTCGTGTACATATTGTAATATATAAATACTAATGAACCGGTAGCGATGGAATAAAACCTAATGTCACTCTTAGACCGACATAGGTTTTTTTTAGCAACGTTAACGGATATATGTATATACAAACATTCACTTACACATACATACATACATACTACATACATACATACATACATACATACATACACACACATATATGTATACATATACATCTGTTTGTATATACATATATTCATCCATCCATCCATCCATCCATCCATTTTTATATATGTGACTGCGTGTGTATCGTTGGCGAATTTCTTTCTCCGTCTTCCTTTCCTTGGACCTTTCCTTTTCCTATGTTTCTGACGAAGAGCTCCGCTCGAAACGTTAAATCTTCCTTCTTTCTTTCCTTTCCTGAGCGTCCAATAACACTATACTTGTTCCACGCCTTCGCGTTGTTGTGTTTTCTCTTTATTCATGTTTGGAGTAACTATATATATATATATATATATATTGTTACGAACCACCCGCCGTCGCTCAAACTCTTCGGAAAAACCCGGGACCCTACCAAGTCGAGCGACGACGAGCGACCGGCTCGATCGAACGGTGAATTCGCCACGGACTCAGAGAGAGAGAATTCGGCGGGGAGAAGGCGGCAACGAACACGGCAACCGGCGACCGGAGATAACACAACAACAAACAACAGCAAGAAGAGACACAGAGAGAGACGGCGGAAGGCAATTGGCTACATTTAACAACAGTAGTTTATAACAATTATTACATCAAATACATCAAAGAAAATACGTGCAAGAAAACAAGGAAACAACAAATCAAAGCATGCAGATACATTTCAGAGACAACAGTTCAAATCACTTAAACGTTCACTTATAGTTCAGAGACAAATCAGTTCTAGTTCATTAACGATACAGTTCAAAGTTCTTTAAAGTCTTTCTCTTTCTTTGCTTTCCGCAATTCTGTAACACAGTACTTTTCAACAACTCTTTTCACAATGTCTTTACACAATTCAGTACTTCTCCCTCCTTTTTTCAACACATCAATTCTTTTACATTTCAACAATTCTTTTTCCTTCTTTAACACATATCAAAACATAAATAAACATACCGTTACGAGCTACTACAATGGCCAGTGCCCTCATACCGTAGTCCCTCTCTCTTAGCTCCGTAATCCTATCTGCCTGTCTTCCTCTTTCACATTCACTGTCATTCTCTCGATTGTCATCCCTCACATTTTCTGTCTGTTTTTCTCAACTGACCGCCTTCGTATCTCTCCCGTCTCTGGCCAGAACTGCGGGCCGACTGGCAAACTCACCAACGCGTCGCGTTTTTAAAGGGGTGGTTTCTCGACCTTTCCTTGACCGGCACAAGGCCAAAGGTCTCCTCAAAACTCATTAATCCTTCCAGGATCTGACGGAACAAAGGACAATAACTTTGTATTCCAGACTTTCAGACTACAACGAGCAAAGTAGGTCATAGCATTTGTTTCCCGAATTGACCCCCATAACTATATATATATATATATATATATTATATATATATATATATATATATATATATATATATATATATATATATTATATATATATATATATCTTATATATATATATATATATATATCTATAAATGTATGTATGTACACACACACACATACGCATATATGATTTGATTTGATTTGATCTAGTTTCAGCTCATGAACTGTGACCATGCTGGGGCATTGGCATTTGTTGTTGCTACACAATTTTACTTTCCTAATTCTTTTTAAAAATTGACATTTGGTGCATGAGGGGGTTTGATGCCGCTGCCCTCATGATATATATATATATATGTTTTATTGTGTCTGGGGAGAGTCATTCTGTTTTAATGCCTTATTAATTAATTAATCAATCGCGATTCGATTTAATTGCGAATAAACGACCATTGAAGAGGTTGCAAGAAGCAACGAAAATTTTAGAAAAAAATAAACAAGTAAATGAGTAGTAATTGAACCGGTGAGTGTTTTA
>NC_043001.1:23819370-23821870 GCF_006345805.1 Octopus sinensis
AAATCACATTTCGAATCTGCTAAAACGTGTTGGGAATAAATATACTCGTTACTGTTTGGATTCTCACGCTTCTGAATGTATTTCCATCAATTATTACCTGCTTGGCAAACATCAGCACGCATCAACAAATAATTAGTTTCCTATAAACATGAGCTCGAACTGTAAGATCCATCATTCTGGCGGGATAACTTCGAACGAGAAGACGTAACGAAGTCAAAGCACTGTGGTGTCACGAAGTCTCCATACGCAGGCGTATCGCGTTTGTTATGAACACACATTGCCTAATGGTTGTGTTAACTAATGTGAACATCAAAAGCCAATTCTTCTTCATCAATTGAATAAGATTATTAAACCAGTGAATATGTGTTCGCTTTTAATTTTCATACAAGAGAAACAAGAGGAGAGCTTCATTAAAAGTCAGGGATGGTTACATAATATTTTACATTTGATACATACAGTTCCTATGAGATGACTTCATACTTACATACATACATACATACACACATACATACATACATACATACGTACATACATATATACGTACGTACGAACATACATACATACATACATACATACATACATACATGCATGCATGCATCCATCCATCCATCCATACATACATACATACATACATACATACATACAAGCATGCATGCATGCATACATACATGCATGCATGCATGCATACATGCATGCATGCATGCATACATACATACATACATACATACATATTTACTGTACCTACTCTGCATTATGTTTAAATTATAAATTAAAGGCACTGAAGTGACACCGCATGTTTTTCTGTTCCCTGTTTCTAATATACTTATATGTATGCATATGAGAGTATAATTAAGTAAAAGGCAATCATAGAAAAAGGAATTGTATATTTGGATAACAAATTTGTATATATTTGTATATCAAAGATAAATGAGAGATGAAAATAAATAAATAAATGTATACTCTAAATGAATTATATAAATCGATAACGTGCGTATTTATTCTTGATACTTTCCGGCAGATTCGAATGCAAATACGCTAATCTCTGCCGTGTAAGTCACAGGAGAACAGCTTCTTGTTTATGTTATGATCACATAGTCGGTGTACGCGATGGAGATTAGCATATTTGCGTTCGAACCTACCGGAACGTATTAAGAACAAATACGCATGATGTTGTTTCAGGTCTCGCTGCTCACTGCAATAACGATATAGTAATTATATAGATGTATAATATAAATGAAATAAATAAATAAGAAAAAAACCCAACACAGGTCAGTTTGGGTTAAGGTTAGGGTTAGGCGTAGGAGTGGCTGTGTGGTAAGTAGCTTGCTTACCAACCACATGGTTCCGGGTTCAGTCCCACTGCGTGGCACCTTGGGCAAGTGTCTTCTACTATAGCCTCGGGCCGACCAAGGCCTTGTGAGTGGATTTGGTAGACGGAAACTGAAAGAAGCCCGTCGTATATATGTATATATATATATATATATATATATATATATATATATGTATGTGTGTGTGTGTGTGTGTGTATGTGTTTGTGTGTTTGTCTCCCCAACATCGCTTGACAACCGATGGTGGTGTGTTTACGTCCCCGTAACTTAGCGGTTCGGCAAAAGAGACCGATTGAATAAGTACTAGGCTTACAAAGAATAAGTCCTGGGGTCGACTTGCTCGACTAAAAAGATGGTGCTCCAGCATGGCCACAGTCAAATGACTGAAACAAGTAAAAGAGTAAAAAGAGAGTAAGGAGTTATTAGTTGAACATAGAAAGAGACTAGTTAGGTATCTAGGCAGCTTGTTGAAAGGACTTTGACAGACTGGGATATAAAAGGCGTAAAATAGGATTTGTTTGAAAATTATATATATTCGACTAAAACCCTTCAAGGCGGTGACCTAGCATGGCCGCAGTCAAATGACTGAAACCAGTCAAAAGAATAAAAGTTAATATATATATATATATATATATATTATATATATATATAGATTATATTATATATATATATATATAATATATATATATATATATAATATTATTATATAATATATATATATAAAACGGGAAGCTTTATGAAAATAAACAAAAGACGAAGGCAGGTGGAATACAAACAAACAATTGTATAGTATGGCGCTCAGGAATATAAATAAAACAGTCTTTTTGTTTCGAGCCTACGCTCTTCAACGAAAGATACACAGAAAAGAAACACAGAGAGAAACAAGGAGAGAAAAAAATGCGTGCAGAAGCTAGCGAATCAACATATATATATATTATAATATAATATATATATATAATATATATATATATATATTCTTTTATACTTTAACTTGTATCAGTTTTATATATATGTATACAGTATTTAAACGTGTATAAGAAACCCTTTTTGCCAAAAATTAGGTTAAAAAAATATGGGAGTTTCTTATATATGGATAGTATTATAATCTCTTACAAAACCTTTTTTTTCAAATTTTAAACCCCCTAAATTAGGGGGTTCCTTATACACAAGGG
>NC_043001.1:23826870-23859370 GCF_006345805.1 Octopus sinensis
AAGACCCTGTCCTAAGTTTTTACAACCTAATCCACTATTCTGCCTTCCTCGCTCCAGTCAGCTAGACAAGAAGAAAACTGCTTGTGATGTGGCACCGAAGGACGTGAAATGGAGAGATATTAACAATATGGGAGCACTCCGTCGGTTGCGACGACGAGAGTCCCAGCTGATATGATCAACGGAGCAGCTTGTTCGTGAAATAAACGTGTAAGTGGCTGAGCACTCCACAGACACGTGTATCCTTAACGTAGTTCTCGGGGAGATTCAGCGTGACACAGAGTGGGACAAGGGCTGTCCCTTGGAAATACAGGTACAACAGAAACAGGAAGAAAAAGTGAGAAAAAGTTGCAGTGAAAGAGTTCAGCAGGAGCCTCGTGGAACTTTAGGTGTTTTCACTCAATAAACACTCACAACGCCCGGTCTGGGAATCGAAACCGCGAGCCTATGACTACAAGTGGCTGAGCAATCCACAAACACGTGTACCCTTAACGTAGTTCTCGGGGAGAGTCAGCGTGACACAGAGTGTGACAAGGCTGGCCCTTCGAAATACAGGTACTACTCATTTTTGCCAGCTGAGTGGACTGGAGCAACGTGAAATAAACTGTCTTGCTCAAGGACACAACGCGCCGCCGGGAATTGAACTCACGACCTTACGATTATGAACCGAATGCCCCTAACCACTAAGCCACGCGCGTTCACATTAACAGTATATCTAAGACTGAAGCAACTAAACCATGTTCGAACCGAATCTGTAGCGCAGACATTTCTGTATCAATCAATTGCAGCTTGATTTTGTCTCTAGTAGTTCGCCGGCCCCTTATCTTCTGTACATTAGGTACATTTATAGGGATTTCTCATTCCTTATTTCTTCAACTGAGAAACGTAGCAAATCAGTTTAGGTAACTATTGAGAACATAGTTTCAATCTCATCGCTTTAACTGTTCAGCACAATGATGCCGAGAGACTGTACACATTTTGATATGGGAAATCCCGTTTCGTAGACTCGTTATTCCATCAAGCCTCTGCCATCCAGTTTCGTCAATTGTATATCGTGCATTCACACCTTAACACGAATAATTCAAATAACATCCATGAAGCCAAAGAAATGGCCAAGTGTTATTATATTTCCTTTTGTACATCACCAGTGATAACTTTCCTATAAACCTCTTCTAGTTTAATCATTAACTCCCTATCGCATCTAATATTTTGTATTGCTACACTAATTGTTTCCCGTATAGTTTCTGCTTTTAATGCCATCTATTCTTAATCTTTTATTATCCTTCGTCGATTCCTTAATTATCTCATTATTCTAGACAAGGAACTGTTTCCGTGTTGAAATGACGCGTTCAATTTTCAGTAATCAAATATCTACCTATCAGTTTTAAGTTGATCTTCCGGCATCCGGCTTACAGACATATACGGCCTATGTAGCGTCAATTTAGGTGCCGTGGCAGCGCGTTGCTGCATTCACCATTTGTCAGTATAGTCTAGAGTCCTGCCGGATGATCTGTCGAGCAGAGTTCGAGTCACTCCTCATTTCTGCGAATACCTCCTTATCTGTCGTGTCCATGTGGTCGACCAACACCAGCCGTCAACCCAACCAGTTTCCCAGTGAAGAGAACACGGTAAGCAGGGTTTAACTCGGAAATTCAAGCAACACGACCAAACAGTTTGAACTGGTGCTCCCGAATCTAAGTGAAAATAGGACTACATCCAAACTATCCACATTCGCTAGCTTAGAAGGACAAGACAATAAGAGATGCATTGCTGAAACATCTCGTAATTTAATCTCATCCGCCTATATTTGAATAATGCCAGTGCTTTAATATCCAAGGCTATACTGGATAGTGAAGATGATTGAGATCTCTTAATCGCAATATCTCTACTAGGCGGACTGACTACAGTTAAAGATCAAGTATTTATAACTTAGGAACGAAGTGGAATCGTATTCAAATACCTTGTCTATGGCAATTTGCTAGTGTCATGAAAGATAATATAACAACAAGAAAAGGAAGCAAGCTGGGAGAATCGTTAGCACACCGGACAAAATGGTTAGCAGTATTTTTTCCGGCTTTACCCTCTAAGTTCAAGTGCTATGCCTTTCATCCTTCTGGTGTTGATAAAATAAATGCCAGTTGACCACTTGGATCGACGTAACCCCAAGCAGGTCTGGCACCTAAAGCAGAGAGTAATATAACAAAAAAAAAAAAAACAAAAACAAAAACAAAAAAAAATGGATATTGATTTCTTGTATTGGCACAAGAGCTCAATTTCAAGAGAAGGACATAGTTATAACGACATAGTTAAGGCGGTGAGCTGGCAGAAACGTTAGCACGCCGGGCGAAATTCGTAGCCGTATTTCGTCTGCCCTTACGTTCTGAGTTCAAAGTCCGCCGAGGTCGACTTTGCCTTTCATCCTTTCGGGGTGATAAATTAAGTACCAGTTACGCACTGGGTCGATACAATCGACTTAATCCGTTTGTCTGTCCTTGTTTGTCTCCTCTGTGTTTAGCCCCTTGTGGGTAGTAAAAAAAAAGTTATAACTACCGCAGCATTTATAATTTTACTGACTTCAGAAGAATGAAAAAAAAAAGGTTTCCCTTAACTGGGTTCGAAATAAAAACGTAGAGATGATATAACTAAATACTATCACAGATTCTGTCCGATTGCAGCATAAAGTTTTGTCAATTCACCGACCTTGTAATTCGCTGAATATTATCAATTAACTAGTATATATCTTGTGACAGAAACACTGTGCATACCTACAAAGCGAATTACAATTGTATGCATGTAAATGATTACCATTACAATAAGTTAGGCAAGGATGATATCGTGAAATGAATTACAAACAGTGTGATATCCCTTTGCACAAAAAGGAACTATTTTTACATTTCAAGACTACATTATGTAATATTTTTTTATGGATTAAATATATAATTAAGACTGACAATATCAGTTAAATGGGGATCTTGTGAAAGTTGTAGGTAATATCAATTCTGCTTTCCCATAAAGTGACGTTGTGGAATAAGATATGCATGTAAGAATAAAAATAAGGAGGTGAGGGTAAGTAAGGTTTGATACAAAATGTATTTTCAACCATAGAAATAATACTGAAACGCAACGTCTGAACAAATAGAAAAAAAATGAAGAAGCTGTTTTAACGTTTGAAATAAAGAATATAAATTCGTGTGAATGCATATAATTATATGAGAAGGAGAGAGAGAGAGAGAGAGAGAGAGGTGTCATCACAACCTGTTCCATCTGAATTGGCGTCATACCATTCTATGGTGAATATAATTTACATAACTAAGATAACATTCATGTGATGTAGTTTTATTTTGAAAAAAAAAAAACCCCGAAAAGTAGATTAGATCCGGTGTTATGAAATTAATTGAATCTATTACTAATTATTTTAGAGATAATTTTGAATAATATACACTAAATTCAAAGTTTAAAGGAAAAAAATTAAAATATGTACAGTATACTCTATGTTTTACTTGAATCTTTTTGTTTGGCTCACGCTTCTCAATTCTTTTAATTTTGTTCCAATTGATTTCAAATTTGGTGTATTGATGTAGTATGCTAATTATGGAAATGAAATTCATTTTTTGCCATATATTATTGAATATAAAGTTAATAGCTTTTAAACTTTGCAAATGCTGGGTAATTGGATCTTTTCGGTTTGACCGGCAGTTTTTTCTAGCGATGTCATATGAAATTGTCACCCATAATTATGACCCTAGCATCGATCTATTGCATTTCAATCTGTTTTAGGGTTAGGGTTAGGGGTGGGGGGAAGGGTATCTTTTTTCTTCACAAATGTAAACAAACCCAATCTGTTTCTTAAACGAGGGAATATTCATACGGCACAGAATGTTTTTTTTACCTCAATAGACGTCGTTGATTGGTTGAAATTGCAGAAATTGAAGGAAAAAAACAACAAATATCTTACAAACTATAGAATTTTCTCAATAAAGCCAAGAGAAAAAGATGTTTTATAAACACATTCTACCAGTATACGAAATTTAAAAGTATTTAGTTACGTGGAAATTATTTTTAAAAACTGCCGTTCAAACCGAAAGGATCCGGGTAATTTTAGCCAATCGAAAACCATAGACATATTGGTGCCTTTTCTCATAGTAACAAGACAAGGTATAACCTTGTTGAGATAAACGAAATAGTCTTCTCAAGACGTAAATACGACCAAAGAAGGATGTTACCTGAGCGATGGGTTTTTGAAGGAGTGTGTTACAAGTTCAGACATGTTTTTCCTCATACGGTACTATGCCGGAATTGTGACATACTGGACGAATGTATATGTCAGTCGATTCTTCCGGGAACCACAAAACAGGGACTTGTAGAGGGCCTACTCTCACATTCCTGAAATTGACGATTATAATTTTCAACAAAGAATAGTGAACCACAGCGTTGAGTTTATTAAGTCGAAAAAAAAATGGTATCTATACGCTAGAAGTGGAAAGCACATAGGCCTCTATAAAGCGAAGTAATAAACGGTGCTGTGGCACACACCATTCTAAGGCTGACTCGTATATCTGCGAATTTATGAGGCGCAGAAGAAAAGAAAATTGTAGTTTGTTTGACAAGCTCTCAGAGTGCACCTCAAACTTTCATTTTTGAATTTTGAATTTTGTATTGTTACATGGACTGAACTTTTGTTTTCGTAATTTAACGTTGTTTTTTTTTGTAACTTTTCGCACCCCCCCCCAAAAAAAAAAACAAACAAACAAAATCATTGATGATTTCTTCCCTTTTCTATTGTTTACATGCCTTGCAAACAAATAATAACTCATTAAACTTACGTCGTTGATCGTTTTGTGGTTGTAATGTCATCGCGCACAAAATGCCAGCTTCCAAATTCCGTTTCCTGATTGGGTAAAAATAATCAAAATTTAAACCTCTGTAAAATCTTTCTAAAATTTTTCGAGAACAAGTGAGTAACAACATCAAATTCAACGTGAAAAATTACATCAATATACCAAATTTGAAAATGTTTACTTAATTTTAAAATTTCAAAAAGCGTGAGTCAAACCGAAAAGATTCTTTTAGTTTCTCACTTATCACTGTCAATAGTCTCCTATAATACTCAAAATTGTCGAACTGTTTTGAATATAGGAAGAAGGGTGATAGGAAGAAGGATGATATCAACCATTGTCTCAATAATTTTCAATGAACCATTTGAAGGACTCCTACCTGTAGGAGAATATCGTTCAAGTCTATGATGATATTTCGGCTCATGGAAGAGCAAAGACTCATCAATCTCTATAGTGACGCCAACCCCACCAAGTTTGACTAGATTTACTTCAAAGTATACAGTACAAATTTCTGTAGAAAAGTTGCAGCCGTAAATCATCGCTTTTTCAGAAAAGTTCACCCAATGACCTTCTAATTCTGTAATATGAGGTGCGTTCAAAAAATACCCGACTTCATTTTTTCCCATCAAAACTAGTGCGGCGTGGCCAAAATCCTTTGGGTAAAAGGTGACGCCATCCATCCTGTGCATGCATGAACATTTTTGTGACATAAGACCTCGTATGTTCACCATAAAGATGCATAACATAACACTTCTGAAGTAAAATATTAGAAGGCAGAGAAATTTCTATTCTTATTTCATATTTCTTTATTGCTCACAAGGAGCTAAACACAGAGGGGACAAACAAGGACAGACAAAGGGATTAAGTCGATTACATCGACCCCAGTGCGTAACTGGTATTTAATTTATCGACCCCGAAAGGATGAAAGGCAAAGTCGACCTCAGCGGAATTTGAACTCAGAACGTAAAGACAGACGAAATACTGCTAAGCATTTCTCCCGGCGCACTACCGATTCTGCCAGCTCTTATAGACTTAATGGATTTGTAAGTCAAGTAGCTTTTTTGCTTTGTAATTTTCACAGAAACCCATCATTCGATCTGGAGTATTTTTTCCATTCATGCAGTTACTCTGTGTCACATTTCACTTCACGCTTTAAAAGTTTGTTTCGTTGAAATCACTAAATAACTTTATAGTAGTGATCCCACAATTGTCTGGAAGTTATTGCATGCCATAATCGACTGATGGTTATGGATAAAGTTTTCGAGCTCTTGGGTGTTGCAACCTGAAAATTGATCACCCAGGATATTCCCACCTGAAAAATCATCTCCCTTTCGAAGAGATGGCGATTCTTCAGGTGAATGCAGCAAGCATTGGGAAAAATCATATATCAAAAAGACTGATGAAGGAGTCCTACGGGATAATCTGACATTTTGCAAATAACAAAAACAAAACAAAACAAAAACAAAAAACAAGAAAAAAAACAAGCCATACTGTCTAAAAAAAATACACTATGCCTGCAATAAAGACAGAATGTCACGGCTGGAGCACCTTTGATCAGAAGCCTGATATTTCAGGGTTGACTTGTGTGAAAAAATATCAACATTTTATGTAAAATTCATATTTATTCGAATCAAACATACTTCATAGAAACTTATAGAAATTCTAAGGATAACTGAAATTCTAGAGTTCAGTGGCAGTTCGCATGCACTTATGAACTTGAGTTTTAGCGGAAAATAATTTGCAGAGGAAAAAAGTACGTTTGCACTTACAAAATGCTATGCTTGAAATATATACCATGCACGTTTTTTTTTTATGACCAAGTAAATTATGACAGCACACGCGAGAATATCTTATAGAGTATTTCCTCGAATGTGAATTAAGCAATTGAACTGCTCAGGGCTTTGAGGAAATTCTAAAGAGAAACGAAATCTTCACACCTCATTTGGTGTTCCTTAGCTCTTGTTTACTTGACTTTTCACTCAAAGACAATCTTAACAGCAAGACCACGTATATATTAAAGGGACAAAATATGATGTGGTATAATGTTATACATATTGTCTTATTATCTGGAAATATTTTCACACACGCTCTGTACATATCATGTCTTGTGTTGAAGAAGCAAAAGTAAAGCGCTACATTCAGAGAGCAGAACACGCAACTCCGTTTCCTTTTCGCAGTTGTATCCTTTTCACAGTCGCCATTATTTTTCAGGAAAAAGACATGAATATATTCCGTTTCTCCATTATAAATTTGAGGAAGCATATTTGTAAAGTGTCTCTATTTCATCAAATGCTGTAATATCTCTGAAATATAGAAATGTCTCCTAACATGCAATGAGTATTACATTACTATTACGCTTTAACACTATCAATATATAAATCCATATCTATCTATCTATCTATCTATCTATCTATCTATCTATCTATCTATCTATCTATCTATCTATCTATCTATCTATCTATCTATCTATCTATTCACACGCACATACACACATTTACACACACAGACGCACATTTGACAACCAGATATAAACAAAAACAAGCAGGTAAAATAATTTTAACAGTAACAACAAAAGTGTTTTAACATTTCTTATTTATGTTTTTACTAAAGAATTTTTTTTTATAGTAAAGTGATAAAAAATTCGATTACTTTCAGTAATGAACATTTGATAAGCTGAATCTATTGCTAAAGAAAATTATTAAGGCTTTCAAAATATCATAAAAATACTGATTTCTTACATAAGCAATTTACTGATTTCTTTCATAGGGAATTTTTAGACGATTATGTCGAGCACAGCAATTGATTTTTATCGAATCAGGAGGCTGAAAACTAAAGATGACATCGATGGGATTTGAACAATGGATGTAAACAGACGTAACTAAATACTTATTTCTTTATTACCCACAAGGGGCTAAATATAGAGGGGACAAACAAGGACAGACATAGGTATTAAGTCGATTACATCTACCCCAGTGCGTAGCTGGTACTTAATTTATCGACCCCGAAAGGATGAAAAGCAAAGTCGACCTCGGCGGAATTTGAACTCACAACGTAACGGTAGACGAAATACCTATTTCTTTACTACCCACAAGGGGCTAAACACAGTGAGGACAAACAAGGACAGACAAACGGATTAAGTTGATTATATCGACCCCAGTGCGTAACTGGTACTTAATTTATCGACCCCGAAAGGATGAAAAGCAAAGTCGACCTCGGTGGAATTTGAACTCAGAACGTAACGGCAGGCGAAATACCACTAAGCATTTCGCCCGGCGTGCTAACGTTTCTGCCTGCTCGCAGCCTGAAACGTAACTAAATACCACAATGCATTCGCTTCGATTCTCTTCCTATTCTGCCAATCCTCTACTGGAAATAAATAAATAAATAAATGCTAATCTTTGACATAAAGACAAGATTCAAGGTTACTAAGTTTAGGAGTGTGAAACGATCGATTAAATTTTATCCCCCATACATTACTGGTACATTTTTAATCGACCCTTTAGAAACGAATGGCAAAGTCATACTCGGCCGAATTCCAACTCAAAACGTAAGGAGTGCAATTAAATAATTCAAGGGGAGGTTTTTGCTTCATCGCTGAACCATTTCTGCCCAATTCACTGCTCTCACTGGTGAAAACTATTTACAGTAATCTCCTTTTATTAAGATCATTGGTTTGAAAAAAAAAGCACCCCACTAAAAAAAAAACCCACTAAAATAATATAGCAAAACAACCAAAATAAAAGATAAAGCTCTAATGAAATTAGGGCAGTTATGTAACCATAATGCATAATGAATTACTGCTTGAAGTGAAATTTAATTGAGTTGTTTCAGACAACTTTCAATACAATTCAAAAATCATTGAGAGAAAAAGACGCAGATTATCAGAGTGATAAAATGTTGTCAAGAAGGGCGGTAGATAATCAGAATAGGTAGATAGAACTTCAGATAAATTGGTGATGATGATGGATGGTAGACACCGTCGAACTTCCGATAAACTAATTGTGGTGGTTTATGGCAAAGTTAGTTGGATGTCGCACATAACGCCTCACAGTAATTAGTCACACCCGTTTACAATCTGAGTTTGCGGCGAATCGGTAGTGTTTGTAGAGTATTGTACAGAATGCTTCAGCATGTTCGTTCTGGGTTTCTTTTCTCTGAGATCAACCCACACTGAGGTCAAATTTATCTTTAAACCTTTCGGGGTTGATAAAATACCATTCCGAATATGATGTCGATTCTTCTTTTTGCCTTATTCTCTTTTAGAAATCTTTTTTCTCTCTGAAAGAAATCAGCGGTCGTCAGATCTTGTAAGAAGTCTCCACCAGGTTTTAAAATATTCAAGACACGTTGTATGTTACTAAGGCGCCCACATCACACAATTAGGAGTAGAGGTAGCAAGTCTGGGTATACACATCGTAGTAGATTTAACCGACTAAATTGCTCTACTAGATGCGTAGCATTCTGTCTCAGTTAGAAATCATTATTACTTATATTGTGAAGTGAAGGATGGCAGAATGGGCAAAGGGTTGGACACAATACTTTGTAACATTTAAATAATTCATTTTAGGTTCTGAGATCAAATGCTACTCTGGTAGATTACCTTTCATTTTTTCCGTGTGTTAAAATTATTTCTTATCTAGTACAGTGGTTGTTTTAACGTCAATACACCGCCTTTCAAATTTGAAATATTGTGCTTATATTAGAAACATGGAATGGTAGACGGTTGGGTTACCAGACAAAATTTCTTGTGGTATTTACTTGTTCCTGTATGTTCTCAGTTAATATCTATTTCTTTACTGCCCACAAGGGGCTAGACACAGAGGGGACAAACAAGGATAGACAAACGGATTAAATCGATTACATCGACCCCAGTGCGTAACTGATACTTATTTAATCGACCCCGAAAGGATGAAAGGCAAAGTCGACCTTGGCAGAATTTGAACTCAGAACGTAGCGGCAGACGGAATATCGCTAAGCATTTCGCCGGGCGTGCTAACGTTTTTGTCAGTTCAGTTAATATCGCGCATGGTCGACATTGGCTTCCGTCCTTTCAGAGTGGATCAAATAAGTAGTCGCTGATTATCGTCTTGCTTAAATCGATTACATCCTAACCTTTGCCAAGTTTATAACATTGAGGCGATGTATATAATCAATGATAGTTATTGATATTTTTTGCTTTCTATGTCTGGAGGTAGGAACAGTGCCAAAGACATTTACAAGCACCTCCAGGATCGATGAGCTTGACGCTGTTAATACCCCGCTGAAATTGTTACAAGCCAACACCTGCAGCGAAAACATGAGCATGGAGATGATTCCAGAAGGTCGATATACTGGGGAGAAAGGACTGGATCTCGTGGCTAGTGTGAGATCGGGGAAAATGGACGAAATAAGGCTGCCTGAGGGGAAGAGGTACAAAACCAGCCAAGTGTTGGAAATAATAGAAAATTTACTTTACATTGCTTATGACAGCTCCTCATTTAAGGTGATGACAGCGTATACAAGAATTTCCCTTGAAGATACCTGCATAAAGTTTAAGACGGCAAGCAATTGGAAGATCGCAGCTACAAGAAGACAATGAAATGAAATTTCAAGCTAACATGTTAAAGTAAAATGGCAAAGAAAAAATAATTTGGTTTCCGTGGTGGGAATTCCTTCGATAGATAATTTTAAAAGTGAATTTTAACGTTAGCTACATAGTTTGCAGAAAATCAAGTATGGCTGCATCTTGTGTAACTTCTATTCGAGGTAGTTGTTTAGAGAAAGAAAATGATAAGAGCGGTAGTAGGAGGCCACCTAGGTGGGTTCTCCTCGCACCCATGAGGAAACCGATATTACTGATAATACCGCTAAAAATAGGAACACTCATATCATGAATGACAGCGACGCATCTACAATAGCAGAAGCGATTGCAGCAGAAACAACAACAGCAGTAATAAGAGCATCAACAACGACTGCGACAGTAACAACAACAAGACCACTAAAGTTACTAATACTGCTTCTGATAATAGAAGCCGCAATAGTGATAGAGGTTAAGGATGTAGCAGATATTATTGTGATACTGTCAGATGAATTAGCCGTAGTCGCAGCGGTAGTGGAAGCAAACACGACAATAACAACATCAACAAGATCAGATATAAAACCGCGCATCAAGTAACTAAGCAGAAAATAACAGAAATGGTAAACATTTGTGTGCAATTATAAACCACAAGCAGCAAACTGTATTTCTAAATAATTAGCAGCATCAACAAGTCTGACAATGCCCACATCACACCAACCATCTCAGGAATAACTTTCAGTAATTGATCCATTTGTTTTTTTCGACAACGTGGAAATCCACTTTTGTAAATCAGTCATCAAATCCCACAAACTGTAATATTTATACCTTTTCTCCTTAAATTAGAGATTCTCGACTCTATTTTTTGCTTATGACTCCCTTTTGAATCCAAATGACCTCTGAAGTACCCTTTACAGATATAAAGGGTACTTTTATCTCTCACTTGATTCAGGCATTGAACTGCAGCTTTGCTGAGGCACTGCCTTGAAGGATTTTAGCCGAACAGATCGACCCCTGGATATAATTTTTTTTCTAAAGTCTGGTACTATTTTATCATTCTTTTGCCGAATCACTGAGTGACAGAAACGTAAACAAACTAACATTGGTTATCAAGCGGTGGTGGAGGTGACAAAACACAGACAGAAAGACACGCGCAAACGCACACATGTATGTACATACAACGGGATTCCGCAGTTTCCGTTTGTCAAATTCACTCACAAGGCACGGGTTGACTCGAAGATATAGTAAAAGACACTTGCCCTAAGTTGTGACGCAGTAGGACTTAATCAGAAGCCACACAGTTACAAAGCGAGCTTCTTAACAACATAGCCTTTCTTGCATCTACAGAGCTATGCCTATGTTTGTTAATCTCATCTGTATCATATGAAAGCAAATTTAATGTAGTAGCTTACACAGATGACTATATTTTTGCAGATAAAATTGTGTATTAGCAAAGTTCAATTACGACAGAAAGCGATAAGCACTATCTCAAATTTATATGTACTTTAGTTACCAAACAAAATTCCCAGATACATAAAATATTTACTAACAAAATATGTTTGATACTTTATTCAGTGTGTCTTGAGGCCGTCGCAAACTTTCTCGATTTTCAATATTTGGTTGCAAAGCGAGTCAAAAGTTTTGCAATGTTGCATACGTGCTAGTTTACGGCGTGTATAACATGTGACCAAGGCAATTCAAGCCGTGGATGGTATCCGCTGAGGTTGTTAGTATAACGGTAGTTGGTTCGCTGACACGCTTTGCATTGCTTCACATCATATGTGATTGAAAAGCCGCCAAGATGAACGTGCAACTTACGCTTTACGAGTTCGAACTGAGCCATAACGCCGCGGAAGCAACTAAAAGCATTTGTTTTGCGAAAGGTGCAATTGGTCACAGCACAGGAACCAAATGTTTCAAGAAATGTCACTCGGTTTGTAAGAACTTCTTCTTCTTACAGCATTCACCCGGGGTGGGTTGAGCTGGCTTCATTCATCCTCAATGCTACATCTCTCACAAACGCCGACCAGGCCTGGCGATTTGAGGCTAACGACCGCGTGATCTCCAACCACTCCTTATTCCAGCGTCGAACGCCGTAGATATGGGGGCCTAGGTTGGGTTCCAGATCAGCCTCTGGACAACGAAAAACCTGGCTGATGACAGTTAAGGTTTGTAAGAACCTCAACGATCAAACAAGATCAGGTAGGACTAAAACCGTGGATTCCGAGGTCGTGCTCCAAGTTATAGAGGCAAATCTGGTGAGTAGTTCGAACGACCCGGAATAAGCGCCAGGAACTTGAAGGAAAGGAACTGATGTCACACCCAGCTATAGTCTAAATTTAGTTCCCTCGAATTGTTACTTGTTCCGGTCAATGACTCACTTCCTGTGCTCGAAACACTTCATCAGCCAAGAAGAAGTGAAAACTTCAGTGAAGGAGCTCTTCTCCTCGAAGGACAAGAACTGGTATCAGCATGGGATAACAAAAAAACTGACAGAAAGGTGGCCTCAGATGGTGAAACACAATGGCCTTTGCTTTGAATGCTAGGTTGCTTTTTTGTAATTTGACGAATAAAAAAAAATATCACCCTCTCTTTTACTCTTTTACTTGTTTCGGTCATTTGACTGGAGCACCGCCTTTAGTCAAGCAAATCGACCCCAGTAAGCCTAGTACTTATTCTATCGGTGTCTTTTGCCGAACCGAACCGCTAAGTTACGGGGACGTAAACACACCAGCATCAGTTGTCAAGCGATGTTGGACACACACACACACACACACACACACACACACACATATATATATATATACACATATACGGCGGGCTTCTTTCAGTTTCCGCCTACCAAATCCACTGACAAGGCTTTGGTCGGCCCGAGGCTATAGTAGAAGACACTTGCCCAAGGTGCCACGCAGTGGGACTGAACCCAGAACTATGTGGTTCGTTAGCAAACTACTTACCACACAGCCACTCATACGCCTATTGCAGAACTTTCATGTCAATCTTGTAGTAGGTACTACAAGATAATACGTGCAAAAAGCAATAACATACAATTTTACTGTCTTCCAGAGAAGTGGAAATTTTTTGCAATTTAACTACTTTTTCGTTAACTATGTTCACCATGTCGAAGGCGGCGAGCTGGCAGAAACGTTAGCACGCCGGGCGAAATGCGTAGCCGTATTTCGTCTGTCGTTACGTTCTGAGTTCAAATTCCACCGAGGTCGACTTTGCCTTTCATCCTTTCGGTGTCGATAAATTAAGTGCCAGTTACGCACTGGGGTCGATGTAATCGACTTGATCCATCTGTCTGTCCTTGTTTGTTCCCTCTATGTTTAGCCCCTTGTGGGTAATAAAGAAACATATGTTCACCATGTCTGAATAAAGCTAGAGCGGTTTCAATATTCAGTAACTCTCAATGAAGCTGTCTTGTTATTTAATGTTAAGAATTAAATTACTGACATTAATTTAAAGAATGCAATGAGCAATATAAACAAGTGCTGTATTTAACAGGAATGAATCTACTTTTCCAAATTTGGAATTCTTATCTCTAGTAATTCGTTGGACTGAACTCCCATATCACTATACAAATGTTTTAAATACTCAACGCACACAGAAAGATTATCGTTTCGTAGTTCAGTGTCAACGGTAGCTAAAGGTGGAAACTGTACCAAGTCGTGACGTCCTATATCAACTCTGAATAGTTGAAGCTTTTCAATAAAAGCAACAATAACCTCTTTCCAAGATATAAAATTACAGTTTTCTCCTTGTAATTGTTTGTTCAGACAAAATTAAGCTTTTCAATTATATCTGAGAGCTAAAATATACCACGACTGGTAGCACCAGCAGTTTACCAAGCTACTTACTCTTCAAATACGACACTCTGCTGTCGCAAAGAGCCATGAAGCGACTAAGATTGTTAGGTTTTGCTAGCATCAGTAGGCGTTTAAATGTTTCAACATTTTTGTTACAAACTTCCCGAGGAAAAGACGAATCTTGAAGTATATTTGATTTGATAAGTTTGACAGCTTTTCATAATAACAAAGACATCAGTCAGGTGGCCGTCCTATTGTTTTGAAATTACATGTTGACAGTAAGCTACGCAGTGAATGCAAAAACAAAAGCACCCCCAACAACCTTAGGTACACCTATTTTAGTAGGTAATATATTTTATCAATGTACTTTGATTATGATGACTTGCCTGAAATTCAGTAATTTCATGTACACTCTGCTTTAGGACAGTTGAAACCACAATAGACACTACAGGTATATACACACATACATCGTCTTATATATCAAAATATCTTTTCTATTATAGGCACAAGGCCTGGAATTTTTGGCGGGGAGGGGACTAATCGATTACATCGACCCCAGTGTTTCACTGGTACTTAATTTATCGACCCCGAAAGGATGAAAGGCAAAGCCGACTTCGGCAGAGTTTGAACTCAGAACCTAGCGACGGCCGAAATACCGCTAAGCATTTCGCCCAACCTGCTAACGATTCTGCCCGCTCACCGCCATTTATATATCAAAATATAAAGCTTAAAACTAAATTACAACTATTACTTCTTATATTAATGCGTTCCACAATTTCATCACAAATCTATTTTGTAAAGCCACCTCGCTCGTTTACAGAAAACATAACTATATTACAAATGTGTATTTAAAATGTTTGTTGGGCACCATCTTCTCTTTCATGAAAACATACCCGTGAAACACCTGACGCAAATGCTTCTGATGGTAAATCAATAATGCACCGTGTAAACATCCACAAGTAACCATACTGATTTTATATGTTATCAATAACCTCAATCAATTTCTACCACACAACTTTCTTCACTCTACATATATTAAAAAAAATCAAATATTTTCATATATTCTCGCAGCCTTTTAAATTGATTTATTTTCAAATTGATTTCTTATAGTAATGTATTATGAGTTCTTACCATTTGTTTATATTGCTCATTGCATTCTTTAACCGCCCTAAAATTCCTAGTAAAGGTGCCGAACTTTTAAATGTAGTTAGTACATTCGATATGTATATGCAAGGATCCTAACATAATTAAATACTTCTGTAATCAACAGGCATTTTTAACCCATTGTAAATTCATAGTGCTGGTGGTTACTGACCATCAATTATAAATTTCAAAATCATATAATTCCACTCACAGAACCATATCCTTTAGTATTTATCTATATACTACTAAAACTGTCTGATTGCTTGCTTATCTGTCTTTTAACACAGCCAAACAGGCGCATAATGCGGAAATACTGTGTATTAAGGTTCCCCTGAAATGTGAATACAAATGGAATAAAACAAATTTCGCGTAAATCGGACGACTGGTTTTTGAGATATGGGGAGCTTTTGGGAGTATAAATACCCAAAACGGTGCATAATGGGAAAATACTCCGAAAATAACATAACCCCGAAAGGGAAAAAACTCTAAACCTTCGATTATAACATTATGATGGACAAAAGTCATAGCGACTTTAACTTGTCAACTAAAAAACACGAGTTGTTTTTACAGTAAATGTTTCTATTTTGGCTTTCGTTAAACACAATATTTTAATTATTTAGAAATATTTTTAAGTGAATGTGATTTCAAAAATTTAAGGTGTTTGTACAGTAAGTATTTATATTTTAGCTTTCTTTACACAGGCAATATTTTAGTTTTTTAAAAAATTATTTTTAAGTGAATACCATTTCAAAAATTCTTTCTGGCATATTTAAAAAATATTTTAAGGTGAAAATGACTTTAAAAATATGGTAAATATTTTGTAAAGGACCCGTTCGTAACCTCGGGGTAAAATAATATTTTTCCTCGGGTTTTTTCGAGTGCATTCAATGTATCTCACCTCCAAAGACTTGGATGTTATTTCTTGCACGCATTGCTACCACCTAACAGCTATTTGCGATAAAAGACCTGAAATAACTTTTAAGTAGTAGCAGAGTGTGCAAGAAATAGCAGCCAAATCTTTCCTTTTTTGGGGGAAAGAAGCCGTTTACGCATGATTTCGATGTCACATTCGTTGAAAGCATGCGAAATAACCTGAAAAGAAGAAAAAAAACCCACGAAAAAAAATTCCATTAGTGGGAAACTCGGAGTTTCCCGGGAAACTTCGAGATCCCCTCCACCCCTCCACCCTTTCTTTTCCGGGAGAAAGTGGCTTGCGGTGGGTTTAGAGGTGAGATACGTTGAATGCACTCGAAAAAACCTGTGGAAAAAATTATTTCACACTGAATTACGAACTGGTTCTTTACGTAATATTTACCCTAGATCAGGATAGATATGTGAATAGAAGGATAGATGAGACTGATAAAGCAAGGGCTGAGCATCTGGCGGAACAGAGGGACAGAGACAAAAGCAGGAGATATCGCGAATCGGATGCTCATGTGAATACAAACGGATAAAACAAGTTTCGCGTAAATGAGACCACGAGTTACCGAAATACGCGTTCTTTTCGGGTACCTTTTTAAATAATCGAATCGGTATATAATGGGGAAATGCTTAGAAAGTAAGGTACCATTGAAATGTGAATACAAACGGAATAACAGAAGTTTCGCGTAAATCAGACCACGGATTCCCGAGATATGCGGTTTTTTCGGGTACCTTGAACTATTGGTGACCCAGCGGGTCACGGGTAGTCTAGTAAGGTAGGCTCGTAACTACTACTATCCAACTGCATGACTTTAATTCTCATTCTACGTAGATATCAATTTGAATTTATAACACAGTTACGTTTCATCCTCTTGTATTTTAATAGAAGGAGCTGTCGTCAGTCTATCTTTCAGATGTAAGAGGCTTGTTTAATTCTCTTACATGCTTATCGCGCAATTATTTTGAATTTCTTCACTATCTATACATGTTTTATTTCTTATATACGCTGTCATCAACTTGAATGAGGAGCTGTCATAAGCAATGTAAAGTAAACTTTTCTATTATTTCCAACACTAACATACTAAACTCATACATCTAACAATCTTGAAGCAAAACAATCTTAACACTTGTTTGGAAACTTTTAATATGTTAACGACAAACGAATTCACATTTAGTATTTACAACTTTTATAAACATGTTACATCCCTTAAACTTAACATGCGTTTTCGTTGATAAGTTTTTGAAATCTTTTCGGTAGTTTATTTTTGATTTGATGGCGAGTTTTTTATTTAACCAAAACGAAACCTTTCTATCACAACATGCTTACAGTGTATAAAGAATTTCCTATTCTAAGTAATCTTTCTTACTTTACAGATTGTATATTATCTCCTTTATACAATTTTATTTTTCGTATTTATACTTATAAGTAGCCGAAATACTTATCTTTTATCTTTTCATTATCTATAGCTATTTTAATTATAACTACAACTTCAGTTTCCTATATTTCTTTTTACCTTACTGCTACATATCTCACTTATAGCTTCTCCAATCTTGCAATATAACATTATAAACGCTTTTTTTGCGTGTATTTATGAGATACTGCTCTTAATATTTATGGATATTATTTAAGTATTTGGGAATCGCTTTGAAATCCTTTCGATAGAACATTCAATACGATAGCTGTTATATCTATTATATAACTAATGAAGAGAAAAGTTTTTTTTAATGTACATAGAAAGCATAACCACATCTTCTATTTTATGCAATTAATTCGCTCCAAAACTTGTTCACTTCACCGCCCCGCATATTTGTATATACCTGTAATTTTACATTTTATAATAAATACTTTGGGAAATTGAAAGAGAGAAACTTGGACACCCTTAGTTAATTTGCTGATTGCTTGATTTGTTGGCATAGATGTGTGTGGTTGCTCATCTCTTTCTCTTAATGGCTTCTCTAAGCCTTTTGAGTCTTTTAATCTATCGCCCGCTGTTCACAGTATAATTACATTTCAGAAAATCAAAACGAACGACGCCCTTGTCAGTCACTATGGTTCCTATGCCGATCGCTGGCTCCTGAACTTCTTAAGCTATAAAGATGAGGTGTGATGTCATTCTGTGGACTGAACCTTCGTCTCCAGATCATAAAAATTACGCCCAGATTTCATTTCCTGCTACAGATCGAAAAAAAAAAACAGACATGTCTTTATTGGCTGCAAACGCTTCCGGCAGATTAGAGCAGGCTCCCGCTATTCTCTTCTTAAAATCGGGTTTCAACTTCCAAGGTACCCACTTTGCACACATTTTCAGATATCCAAAGTATTCTGCTATCTTCAAAGTATTCCGTTATCTTCAAAGTATTCCGCCATAAAGGAATTGTGGCCACAGTTAAGTTGTACAGTAAGCTCAGAGATTGTGACTCGTCTGCCCGTGCCAATAAATTCGTCTACCCGTTGGTGACTCGTGTCAATGGTCGTAGCTGAGAGTCTTCTAATGCGTGATATGTATTTTATATTAGATTCTTTTTATTTAAATTTTCAACCAATGTGTATAGTCTTTTTGTTAATGATGTCATCTTCGTAAAAAACTTGTCTTATGTGGAGTTTGGACATCCTGCACTCCTTCTTCGTCAAGAATTCAATAATAGCGTGTTGCTTCTGATGTTGCTGTTGAGCGAACGGTCTTCGTCCCAGAGCTCGCAAGATGGGAGAAGTCCGAAACGTGGTCCTTTGCTATTTGTAAGACCCGTAGAAGAGAAAGCAGGTCAACCCCCGACACCGAGAGTATCGACGGATGGATGAATGCGCATCCAGGCTCAGCGGTTGCGTAGGAAGTCGGGGACAAGAAACAGGAAGAAAGAGTGAGAGAAAGTTGGAGCGAAAGAGTACAACAGGGGTCGCCACCACCCCTGCCGGAGACTCGTGGAACTTTAGGTGTTTTCGCTCAATAAACACACACAGCGCCCGGTCAGGGAATCGAAACCGCGATCCTCCGACCGCGAGTCCGCTGCCCTAACCATTGGGCCATTGCGCCTCCACTGCTTTTGATGTAGTTCATATTTGCGTGCGATAAAGGCGAGAAGGAAAAACAAAAGAGTGACTTTATCAGCATAAGCAATTTGAGCGATGTACGTTTATTAATAAACAAGTTATGCTAACTACTTTTGCATTAATTTCGGGACAATCCTCGTGTGCATATACACACACGTGCACGCACGCACGTACGTACACACGCACGCACGTACGTACACACGCACGCACACACGCACGCACGCACACGCACGCACGCACGCACATGTACATACATTATTAAACTGGAAGCGCAAAAATTAAAAACACGAGGAATATGACAATATGATTTGTACATGTAACTGTTAAAAGTTTGCGTGTGTTTCTCTCGGAAACTTCAGTTAGCTTTTTCAAGTGATCTCTAAAAATGTTCAGCTTTTTCAAGTGATCTTTAAAAATGTTCTGTAGTCTCTAATTGATAATTAATAACTTACGCTGTCACCAAGAAACTTTCCCCACCCACAACAAATATAAGAAAAACTATAAAGAAATCCGAAAGTAAAACTATGAAGTGCACATTAAACACCTACAGCTAATGGAATGATTGCACTTCACAGCATCTTCAAATACCCATACCAGCGCTGCCAAATTTCTTGAACAATATAATTTTTTATTACGGAGATGTACTTGCATAGTAAGTGACCTGATCTGAGATCGTGTGCTGGAACGAAAACAATTGCAGCGTTGAAGGTGTTTATAAGCCATTTAAGAAACACACAAAATCCATTAGATTCACTTCAACATTTAAATTTAATTTGTCAAAATATTTTCGTCGCTTTGAAGTGAATCTGACGGATTTTCTGTGTTTCTTAAATGGCTTATAAACACCTTCCGCGCTGCAATTGTTATAATTTTTTAAGCTTTAACAAAAAACATCTGAAACAAAATCATAGAGACTGCCTTAACCTCCTACACCCCGCCTAAAAAATCATAGAAATTTTAATTTCTAACATCATCAACTTTCACATTCCTGCTTCGAATTCGCAACAAACTGCTAGAAATCTGGCTCGAAACAAATTAATCAAAAAGTAATCATTACCAAAACTGCCATCTCCCTTCTTAGTAACAGCACAAACGAATATTGCCTACCGTCACGCTCAATAATACAAGCAAACAAAATACTAAAAAGCTTAAAATGTTAGAAATAGCGTTGCACACAGACATAAAAGACAGAGTGAAGAAAGTAAAGCGTACATTTAAAACTAGATCATTCATAGGTTTTATTCTAAGAACACTATCCCCCCCCCGCTCTGTCAAGAGAAATAAAGATAAGTAAAACAGTACGTATAAAATAATTCCTTCTACTATTAGCACAAGGCCTGGAATTTCGAGGGGAAGAATTTAGTTGATTAAATTGATCCAAGCATTCGACTAGTATTTATTTTATCGACTCCAAAAACGATGAAAAGTAAAGCCGACCACGGAAGTATTTGAACTCAGAACGTAATGAGCTTTTTGTCAGGATTGCTAACGATTCCGCCAACACGCTGCCTTACGGTTTTTTAGTACTTAAACAATAATGATAGTAACACAAACAATCTCATTGTCTCCAAACACTACTGAAATGCACCAGGAATTTGTGCGGAGAAGTAATTATCATGCTTCGATCCGGTTCACTGGCTTTCGTCTCTACCAACCCTGAAACTTCTGCACAATCGATTGATCTTTCAGAAATATTAACCAAACGTTCCCTCATACAAACCTGTATTGACTTAAAATGGAAGAATACACTGGATAATGTAGTTCTTGATATAACATGCCAAAATCTACAACAGGATGGACATGGCTAGAACTCATAGATATATACCGACTACAAAAGACACCAAAAACTTACATTATAAATTCAAGATCGCAACAAAATATAACAAGAAAAGTTGGGTGTAAGTTAATTATCTTCATTTTCCCATTCATAGCTCTGCAGTATATTCAAGCAGCAAATGTAAGCATACGCACCTCATACGTAACATACACATCATCAACCAAAATAACCGATGTACATCACATAACCACAACACAACTATCTACACCCACTGCAATACAAAACTAACGACATAAAATACACGCCTTTATGAGATTAAAAATCACAAAGAACATCCATGCTGCTATTATATAAACTCAGATTAGGTTCTCTTAAATCTTAAATTACATCTTTGTTAGGGAGAACAGAACAACCCATGAACGAGGTCTTATAATGTACATAAAAGCATGCATCTACTGCAGAGATACCACTGACGATAATCGATCATTAAAAGCACACGATGCACTAGAAATGCAAGGATTCAAAATAAAAGCGAATGATAAGCAACACATTAGTGTAATAAACATCTGCATGCAGTCCATCAGCCGTCTCACCAGGTTACACAACCTAACTATTATAGATAAACACGTCTTCATTTCGCAGATGCCCTACAAAAGCACAAGCTGTGTTGTAATAGTAACGCAACTGAATCCCCTTAGCATCTTGAATAACCCCTGCCAACACACGTACCTCATAAAGGTAACAACTACACCTCCTGTCCAAACATTACCTTCTGTTTTAGATATCTAGCTAGCTATCATAAATAACTTTATAACAAGCAGTCCTATAAATCTCTAACCACCTATCTATCATCATCACAATACGCTCTTATATCTCTGAGCTAAATAAAAAAACCGTTCGCAAGCTTCAAAACACAGACCGGTGGATTCATTACCACCAAAAAACAATGAAGATTCGTATAATCGCGGAACCAAACATCTCGATCGTCAACATAAACACTGCGGTTCAACGTAATAATTATAAACGATTCTAAAACCCATATCCTATTAGGCAATACAAAAAAATTCTATTGCCCAATTAAGCCACCAAAGCGGTCAACATGATGAAAACTTGAGATAACCTCAAATACAATATACCCAATATATCATTCTACAGATATAAATCTCAACATCAAACAACTAAGCAATATATATATATATATAACCCATAGTAGAACAGAAAACTATGACAAGTAACGAGACACGTCATGAAACACTATGCAGAGTAATAGAAAGTATCAATATCTCTTACAAAGGCGGCGAGCTGGCAGAAACGTTAGCGCGCCGGGCGAAATGCTTGGCGGTATTTCGTCTGCCGTTACGTTCTGAGTTCAAATTCTGCCGAGGTCCACTTTGCCTTTCATCCTTTCGGGGTCGATAAATTAAGTGCCAGTTACGCACTGGGGTCGATATAATCGACTTAATCCCTTTGTCTGTCCTTGTTCGACCCCTCTATGTTTAGTCCCTTGTGGGCAATAAAGAAGTAGGTATTTCGTCTGCCGTTTACGTTCTGAGTTCAAATTCCGCCGAGGTCGACTTTACCTTTCATCATTTCGGGGTCGATAAATTAAGGACCAGTTACGCACTGGGGTCGATATAATCGACTTAATCCCTTTGTCTGTCCTTGTTTGTCCCCTCCGTGTTTAGCCCCTTGTGGGCAATAAAAAAATAAGTATCAATATCTCTTACAGTAGCCACACCACATCGCAGGTGAGAGTAACAATTTCCGATAATGTATCCACACTCAAACAGAAAACAAACATTGTTTTCGAATATCAGCCACCAAAAATAACTTATGGAGAAGAGGAATAAAAAGCGTAAAATACATATCTTCAAACATAAGCTGTAATCGCAGATTTCTATCTATGCGAGATGCAAGAAAAGCGGATGAAAAATCCACATCTTCAAAAGCCTTAATCTGAAAAATTTCAAGCGTACAACTAAAATATTTTGAGCTCGAAGGAGTTATTGTACTCACTAATATCTACAACGCTGCCTAAATCCCCATTATTAGGAAAGTGGTAACATTTATCGCAATTCTGAAGCATCCTTATAAAAAACAACACAAAAACAGCAAAACAAAAAAAAACAAAAAACAAGAGAAATGATATCACACAGATCCACAAACTTCGTATACACATCTTTAAACATTTTGGGGAAAAGTTCTCGATACCTATTCATACCTTATGCATTCCAATCTTCAAATCATAACATGGACTCGGGCACTACACTAAACCATTGTACAACTCACAAAACTCGCACAAAATACCATGACGGTTTCAACGGTATAAACTACGATGTGTTAGGAGAGGCAATTATAACTGCAATTTTAGTATATCGTTACTATAAATCTGTGAAGGCGCAATGGCCCAGTGGTTAGGGCAGCGGACTCGCGGTCATAGGATCGCGGTTTCGATTCCCAGACCGGGCGTTGTGAGTGTTTATTGAGCGAAAACACCTAAAAGTTCCACGAGGCTCCGGGATGGTGGTGATCCCTGCTGTACTCTTTCACCACAACTTTCTCTCACTCTTACTTCCTGTTTCTGTTGTACCTGTATTTCAAAGGGCCGGCCTTGTCACTCTCTATGTCCCGCTGAATATCCCCGAGAACTACGTTAAGGGTACACGTGTCTGTGGAGTGCTCAGCCACTTACACGTTAATTTCACGAGCAGGCTGTTCCGTTGATTCGGATCAACCGGAACCCTCGTCGTCGTAACCGACGGAGTGCTCTCTAAACTATAAATCTAATAAACTGAACTGTCCAACAACTTTTGTTGTTCCAGATTGAAGGTGATGGATGTAACAGCACTTTGAATACACTCTGCTAAACACTGCTTGTCACACCTGACTAGTTTACAGAATGCAGTTGGAACGCAAAGACAATTTTAGAAACTCGGTATACAATAAAGTTTACTGTTAAACTGGGTAAAAACGCTGCAGATACTTATGAAATGTTCCAGAACTGCTTATGGATTAACTCGTATGAGCTGAGCATCTGTTTTACGCTGGTTCAAAAGACCAGGCACTACAAGTCACGATGATCCCTTTTTCAACTGCAAGGGTATCATCTACATCCACTAAGTTTATCTGGCCCGTTGGTCTACAAAGACTAATTCTTGGAGATTTTGAGGTAGTTCAGGGAGAGATTTCGTCGCAAAAGGTCTGAGTACATGCACCAGTTCACAATTCCATCCTGGTAACCAACTACTTGACAGAGATAAGCATCAAAACTGTCCCTTACTCTCCCTAAAGATAAGACCTTGATCCCTGTTGTTTCTCTAAGTTGCAAGAGAAGACGAAGGCGGCTGTGACAAGGGTCCTGGATACTTTCATTTTGGAGGATTTCTATGGGGCTTTCGCGAAATGACTGGAGCGCTACAAAAATTGCATTGAAGCCAGAGTAGCCTATTTTGAAGGAGATTTGAGTTTTATATTTACTTGAAATAATAAATGTCTCTCCTGAAAATGTTTCAGAACTTCTGGAATGCACCTTGTAAATTAACCTACGTGCATCATTGACACCTGGCAAAATTTCGTCTCCATCTTTCATCACTCATACAAAATACTCAGCATAGTTAATTAAAAAAGAAGCAATACAAAATCCTGACCAGCAAATTAGATTACCATACTTTGGCACTTTGGGCAAGTGTCTTCTACTATAGCCTCGGGCCGACCAAAGCTTTGTGAGTGGATTTGGTAGACGGAAACTGAAAGAAGCCCGTTGTATATATGTATATGTATGTATGTATGTATGTATGTATGTATATATGTGTGTGTGTGTGTGTGTGTGTGTGTGTGTATGTGAGTGTGTGTGTTTGTGTTTGTGTTTGTCCCCGCCAACATCACTTGACAACCGATGCTGGTGTGTTTACGTCCCCGTAACTTAGAGGTTCGGCAAAAGACCGATAGAATAAGTACTAGGCTTACGAAGAATAAGTCCTGGGGTCGATTTGCTCGACTAAAGGCGGTGCTCCAGCATGGCCGCAGTCAAATGACTGAAACATGTAAAAGAGTAAGGAGAGTATACGTATGCAGTATTCAGCAATAATACATGTAGAATTTACAAATTCCTAAATGGTGTACTACAAAGATATATCCTGTCGCCTACACTTTTTAGCCTGTATCCATACGATCTTTCCACCACATCCTCAAAGCACATGCCCAGCCTTATACGCAGATGTGACAGGGTCCCACATTTGTAATATAGTGACTTGTGAACTTAGGTCGACTGAATTTATCACAAAAAAATTCATGGATAAAACTTCCTATAACGGGATTCAAAACATGAAAAAAAAAAAAAAAATTCGCAAAGGATCCAATAAGATCATTCAACTGAATGAGTGAAATTATCTTCCTTGCTTGTTATTTTTAGGCTTTAGGTCGACTTAGAGGGAGTTTCTGTTTTCCAATGGCGTGGATAAGCTCATCTGATTGAAGTTTTTCTAACTCACTGTATTACATATGGACACCCTGCAGAACACTCACGAGGTAATTACCTTCAACCATATTATAGGTAAATGGCACAACATTTGTATCATCCTACTGCTTCCAGACACAGCTGCATATATTCTCTAAACGTACACCAACCACCAAGAAACCTAGCTCTAAAACAACAGACATACAGTAGCAAATGCCAAATTTCACTGTCTCTCTTTTCCTCTCAGCCACACCAGAAAACATTAATTACTACCAGCATCCAACATAAACTTTCGACACACAGAAACTACAAAAATACTCGAAGTTACAGAAAACACACGTATAACATTCACAGCACATGTAGAAGACATTAGAAAGAAAAGGAAAATGGTGCACAAACACAGAGTAATTACAGTCGCTGTATATTGCCAAGGCACGCATAAAAAGACAAAACAGTAATATTAATGAACAAAAATGCATTTGATCGATCTCAAACGTGTCAGTGCTATTTAAGCTCCACTCCTCTATTTCTTCACGAAAACGCGTAACAAACTACAAAGAACACAAAACACTGCACTTCACAACAAATAAAGCTAAAAATAATAGCACAGATAAAGCAATAAATAATAGCACAGATAAAGCTATAAATAATAGCATGTAAATACTGGGTAAAGAAAAAACCCTTTGGATAGAGACGGTAGGAAGCTGACATAGGACACGAACCCACACTTTCTGCGAACGTGAAAGACGTTCTATTTCTGGACCAAAATCATCTTTCGAAATTCTTCTACGAAATTCTTCTATAGGCGTAGGAGTGGCTGTGTAGTAAGTAGCTTGCTTATGAACCACATGGTTCCGGGTTCAGTTCCACTGTATGGCACCTTGGGCATGTGTGTTCTATCATAGCCTCGGGCCGATCAGAGCCTTGTGAGTGGATTTGGTAGACGGAAACTGAAAGATGTCCGTCGTATACATGTATATATATATATATGTGTGTGTGTGTGAGTGTATATGTTTGTGCGTCTGTGTTTGTCCCCCCAACATCGCTTAACAACCGATGCTGGTGTGTTTACGTCCTCGTAACTTAGCGGTTTGGCAAAAGAGACCGATATAATAAGTACTAGTCGATTTGATCGACTAAAGGTGGTGCCCCAGCATGGCCACAGTCAATTAACTGAAACAAATAAAAGAGTAAAAGAATAAAAGAGTCATTAAAATTCAGAAAATTCAAAGGGCTTGAAATGATTCGTTTTTCGCGGTTGAACACGAATAATAAAATGAAAATATGGTGAAGCCAGCGAGTGTTTCTATCTAAAGAGGGGTTTTAACTCAATATTTACACGCTATTATGAATTTTAATTTCAACCGTTAAAAACGAATTAGTTCATGCCTTGAGAATTTTTCTAAATTCTTATGTAAAAAAAATGGGAAATCTGAACATTCCTGTAGGTGCAGGCGTGGCTATGTGGTAAGAAGCTTGCTTCCCAACCACATGGTTCAGGGTTCAGTCCCACTGCATGGTACCTTGGGCAAGTGTCTTCTACTATAGCCTCGAGCCGACCAAAGCCTTGTGAGTAGATTTGGTGAACGGAAACTGGAAGAAGCCCGTCGTATATATATATATATATATATATATATATATATATATATATTATATATATATATATATTATATATATATATATAATATATATATATATATATATATATATATATATACATATATATATATATATATATATATATATATTAATCAATATAGGGTGGCAAAAAATTTCGTAGAATTTATTTGCCACCAGCGGCCTAGTGGGAAAAAATTTGAACTTACATATATATATATATATATATATATATGCATATATAGTTACGTGTGTGTGTCTTTGTGTCTATGTTTGACTCCCGCCATCGCTTGACAACTGATGCTGGTGTGTTATGTCCCCGAAACTTAGCGGTTCGGCAAAGGTGTTCGATAGAATAAATACTAAATTCACAAATGGCCACAGTCAAATGACTGAAACTTGAAATTGCAGAGTATTCCTAGCTAAGAGTTTGTAAATGTAACAACCTTCAGAACATCTTAATCCTTTTTTGTTATGTATGAAAAACCAGATCTTTTCCGTTATTGTTACAGATTCGAAAAATTTAAAATTAAATGGAAGTTTTAAAATTTGCTGTATACTGAATCCGAATCTGGGATCCATTTTATTTTATTCAGGAAAGAAAAATTAGAAAAATGATACAGAGGTTCGAAGGTTGATAATTTTTAGCTAATCAGTAAACAAGAACCGAAACCGGCTGTCTGTCACAAAATGATCCTCGTCAAAACCTCTGGTGACGGTTGTAGTGGAGAAAGTGTCGCAGGTGCGTCCGCACAGCGTCCTCGTTACAATGGGAAAAGAGCAGTTATGAAAGCATAACAATGTGAGATTTATGGTCATGTGCATAATAGTGGCTTTCGATTGGCCTGAAATTTTGGGGGAGGAGGATAGTCGATTACATCGACCCCAGTATTTCACTGGTATTTAATTTATCGACCCCGAAAGGATGAAATGCAAAGTGGACCTTGGCGGAATTTGAACTCAGAACGTGCTAATGATTCTGTCAGTTCACCGCGTTAATAATGATAATAATAATGATAATAATAATCCTTTCTACTATAGGCACAAAGCCTGAAATTTTGGGGGAGGAGGAGAGTCGATTACTTCGACTCCAGTGCGTAACTGGTACTTATTTAATCGATTCCGAAAGGATGGAAGACAAAGTCGACCTCGGCGGAATTTGAACTCAGAACGTAAAGACGGACGAAATGCCACTAAGCATTTCGCCCGGCATGCTAACGATTGTGCCAGCTCACCGCCTTAATGATAATAATAATTCTTTCTACTTGGAAGCACAAGGCCTCAAATTTGGGGGAAGGGATTAAGTCTATTACATCGACCCCAGTGCATAACTGGTACTTATTTAATCGTTCCCGGAAGAATGAAAAGCAAAGTTGACCTCTGCAGAATTTGAACTCAGAATTTGAACGTAGCGACGGCCGAAATACGGATAAGCATTTCGCCCGGTGTGCTAACGATTCTGCCAGCTCGCCACCTTACTACTACTACTACTACTACTACTAGTACTACTACTACTACTACTACTACTACTACTACTAATAATAATAATAATAATAATAATAATAATGATAATAATAATAATAATAAAGATTCGACGATGAAAGATAAAAAAGAAAATGAATGGATGGAGAAATGCCAGCAACTAAAAAACTAAATAGGGAGGTTTTGTAGATATGAAGAAAGTAAATGTGGTACCAGTAGTAATTGGAGCTTTGGGAACAGTCTGTAAGAGGTTGGAAAAGCACATCGAGAATATTGGAGTTACTATCACGTTTGAAGAGATTCAGAAAACATTGTTATTAGGTACAACTCATATCCTAAGGAAAGTCTTGTCTCTTTATGAGGCAGGAGAAAGCCTTACTTGAAACTTTAGGTCATTGGTTATCACCTGTGTTCAAGTAAAGACAAACAGGGAAATAAGATCTACCCGAGTGTCAGAGAAATAATCATAGAAATCGATGACGAAGGTCACTCTGTCTTTAAAGTAGAATTATCGACGTCTCATGATGCTGCCCATGTCAACGAGAGAACTCGATCTGCTCGATACAGCACCCAAACGTCTTTCAAATTGTTTCTTAGGTCTTGAAAACAGACTAAGTACGCAATGCAGAGAGAAGGACGGATGATCATGGCTAGAACGTGTTAGTTGCTATATCAAATGCTTATGGTGGGTCTTGCACGGGAAATAATTGATGACATATATTCTCATCCAAAAATAGAAACGAGTGCCAAGACTTTCATGTGCCACGCTTGAACATTTATGAAAATCTTTTCACATGAAACCATTGGTTGCCCTACTCATCCTCACTGTTCGATACTATATATATATATATATATATATTATATATATATATATATATATATATATATAATATATATATATATATACATGTGCATATTTAGCGATAACCACAAGGTGGATAACCAATATGCTAGAAGAAGATCAGATACGATCTAACTACAAAGAAAAAGAAAAGATTGTTCTCTAGAGAAATTCAGTAGAACATTCTTTTCTTTGTAGTTAGATCGTATGTGATCTTCTTCTAGCATATTGGTTATCCACCTAGTGGTTATCCCTAAATAAACACATGTATTGAAATGTTTTCTGATTTTTCTGATTTTTTATATAGGCTAGGCTACTGGTTTTAAATTGAGATTAATTAAATTAATATGCAATTTATCTCCCTCGCTATTTAAACTTATATATATATATATATATATATATATATATATATATATATATATATATATATGATGACGATGATGGTGAATATCCGAATTGCTACACCTCCAGACAACATGAAAATAGAATCTTCATAGGAGCCATAGAGACAACATTCTTTTGTAAGTGTGTAACCTGAACCTTCACCAGGTACATAACCAACACAATCGATGTGCGTTTCATCAGGATGGGCTGAATGGACGTCAACGTCAGTTAGATACACAAAGTAATCAACAAGAAGCTTTATGCTGACTTATCTCAGTTGATTAGCAAAATAGCAGGAAGACGATCACAGCTTGTCGAGGTTGAGACATCCCAGAGTGGCCGGTCAACCAAATCCTCATTTGTGAACCGACTCACTGGACAATGACCCGTGGATATTCTCCAGAATCGTGGTCAAGAGTCTGAAGGAGAACAGTGCAGTGGACTTGAGGTGCTGGTGATGGAATGGGATGTGTGACGAGTCCATTGGTGTATTCGATACAAGTGCAGTTTGAAATCTCTAGATGTTGACAATGACGTTGTTCCAAACTTCATGTCTGGATTCGTTTGCATACATTCAAAGACGATAAAAAGACAAACAATAAGAATAAAACCATTATATTATTTCCTTCCGCATTTCTAAAAATTGTAATCAGGATCCATAAATTGAGTTTTATTATCTATTTCAGTATGATCATTATAATGTGAATTCCAAGTGTCAATGATCTATGCACCAAACTAAGTATATTTCATCTAAAAATAACACCGAATATTTTTTAGTTGTCATCGTGGCATCTCATTTGATTCTGACAATAGCGGGAGTTAAGGAAATATTTTCTTTTGGCGTAGAAATGTAGATACAGTGTTGTAAAAGTCCATATTTTTATAGAACATTTGCTATTTTGATGTATTATGATGTGTTTTGACTTGATTCCAACAGTCTGAAGCTGCAATTATTCACTTAAACTGTATTTAACGCTAGATTATATCAAATAACACACCAGCTTTTCTGTTACTTCAGAACGGTTCCAGATATCACAAGGTTACACTAGGGAGCAATGCAGCAGTCATTTTACAACACAAATTAATTCCCGGTTTCCCCGCTGAGTGATATGACATTGTTTTCACATAGCTTTTTTCCTTTGTTATTTTCTCTCCCAAAGAGTTTATATTTGACAACATTCCAATTTCATTGATGTCAAGAAAACTAAATTGGTAAATTGGTGCAGTAGATATCTTGTAACCAATTGGAAAACAATTAAAGGTTTTAGCGAACGGTCGTAACGTATGACCAAAGTTTTCATTTACGACCGAAGTTATTTTCCCTTCACAGATACTATTAACATTTCGGGTAAAAGATAGGATATCATAAATTCGCATTTACTTTTCTTTATATAAAAGAAAACAATCTGGTGTAACTAATTTTTTCTTCTTTAGTGCCGAACCAGTCTACAGAACATAGTACGATAGAGTCGGTTATCAACGTTTTCGTAAACGGAGATATCTATTAACAGGTTATTAGCCATTTTGACTGTGAGAGAACAGAAAACGGGATTTGTAACATTCACACACACTTTTCTTAATGCATTCGCCGGTTAAGTAAAAGGAAATAGATATACATTTCGATAGTGAATTGCAGACTTTAGTTGTTGGGAGATTGCCTTTCACTTTATAGCAGTGTTTCTCAAGGTGCAGCTCGCGGGGATTTGGGTTACTTCAGGAAAAAGCGTAAGTAAATAAATGGATAAAACTTGCTATAAAATTTAAGCTAAAACTATATTTGATATACTACATACGGAGAGGCGCAATGGCCCAGTGGTTAGGGCAGCGGACTCGCGGTCGTAGGATCGCGATTTCGATTCCCAGACCGGGCGTTGTGAGTGTTTATTGAGCGAAAACACCTAAAGCTCCCCGAGGCTCCGACAGGGATGGTGGTGATCCCTGCTGTACTCTTTCACCACAACTTTCTCTCACTCTTACTTCCTGTTTCTGTTGTACCTGTATTTCAAAGGGCCGGCCTTGTCACTCTCTGTGTCACGCTGAATATCCCCGAGAACTACGTTAAGGGTACACGTGTCTGTGGAGTGCTCAGCCACTTACACGTTAATTTCACGAGCAGGCTGTTCCGTTGATCGGATCAACCGGAACCCTCGTCGTCGTAACCGACGGAGTGCTTCCATCCATACTATATATATATATATATATATATATATATATATATTAAATATATCGTTTATATTTTACTTGTTGCAGTCATTTAACTGCAGCCCTACTGGGGCACCGCTTTGACCGCTTTAGTCGAACATCTTGATCCCAGCACATATTTCATCGGTCAGTTTTCCCGACGAACCGCTAAGCTACAGAGACATAAAAAAAAATCAACAATAGCTGTTAAGCAGTGGGGGAGACAACACGAACACACACACACACACACACACACACACACGTACTCACGCGCGCACACGCATGAACTGCCGCCGCTACCACACAGTTTCCGTCTACCAAATCTGCTAACATTGCTTTGGTTAGCCCGGGAAGGGGGGGGGGGCTGAAGTAGAAGACATTTGTCCAAGGTATTTGCACTGGGATTGGAAAGCTTCTTAACCACATATTGTATATTCTATATACTTTATTCATA
>NC_043001.1:23864370-23881870 GCF_006345805.1 Octopus sinensis
GTGTGCGTTTGTGTGTGCGTGCACGCTTATGTGTGCTAGTACGAAAGTAAAGTGTATTGAAGAATGTTCTTGCCTGTGGAATGGGGATAGTTTTGTAAGGTCTGTACAAAAGTGCCTGCAAAAGCTGTAATTAGGGCAGCGTATTCTATATAGCGCATATTACATTATCTGTTACAAGTACGTAGCTCTGATATCAATCCTTGAGATTTTTCTCAAGTTTCACCTACATGCTCGATACTCACCATACTTCAGTATGGTACAAGTTATTTTAATTAAGTCAAAGCCACTTGTAAATACTAATTTTATCTCCAGCGCAGAATTTTTTGAATTTCTCAGGAATAAAATTCGATATTAAAACTAAAAGTTGAACTGTTCCAATAAAAAAAATACAACTTCAATAACTGAGAAGAAAAGTGAAACGCATGTGAGCAGATTCGCTAGTCTGAAAGACAAGCAGCCCAAAAGCTGAAGATTGGAATCATTCCGTTGGCGTCGTACAATGTCTATGGCAAAGACAATTCTCGGTAATCCAGAACATTTAACTCTGAATAGCTTCTTTGAAGTAAATATAGTTATCAGTTGTTTTGTTAGCATGAAGTGATGAGGTCGTTATAAAATAAGAAATAAGTCTATACTCTTGAACATTTTCATTCGAGGAACCTGCACATGGTCAAAAGTGATCTTTGGAATTCTGAAGAAGTCATTTGATTGAAACTTCTTTCCAAACTGTACAATTTTTTGTCAGCGAACAGAAAGCAATTTCGAACGAGGAAAATTTCGACACCATATCAATATCAATAAAGCTGAAATGCGAAAAAGTTGTTTGATTTCTTGGTTATCTCTCACATTTTGGGATGGGAACGGTTTTGGTAGATAGGGTCGGATTGACGCCAAAATTTACAGTGGAGGGTAAAATGGGATGGACAATGGTGTGAGAAGGGTTGCAAGTCGCTCGGGGCTACCGTTTGGTTGCCATGGTGAGGAATATGGGAAAAATTGAGTTTTATGGAATAGACAGGTTGCGCTGTTTGAATAATGGTGGTGTTTCGTGTTGCTGCAGGGGCTAGAGGCGGTTATCTTTAATTGTGGCTGTAAAACTTTGGGGGATTTTGGAAAAGGGGGTGGGTAAAGAAGAGGGCAATAAAAAGAACCATGCAAAGAAGACGAACAAAAGAAGAAAGGGAAAAGGAGACAACACGCACAAAACAACACCACCACCAAAACCCGAGCGAATCACGGGTCAAAATAGCTAGTCTAAACGTGAAATTCTGCCTGTCTGTTCCGGACTCCTGTATCTCAATCTACATTTGCTCTACGTAGACATATTATACATTTTTGGAATCAGGATGATCCCGGGATTGAAAATCTGCCCTTCATTTGATTCTTGAACATGCAGCATTAGGATCAGGTCTGGACGAGGACATGTTATATGCTAACAGTTGAAAAGTTTAAGGCGGCCAGCTGGCAGAAACGTTAGCGCGCCGGGCGAAATGCTTAGCGGTATTTCGTCTGTCGTTACGTTGTGAGTTCAAATTCCGCTGAGGTCGATTTTGCCTTTCATCCTTTCGGAGTCGATAAATTAAGTACCAGTTACGCACTGGGGTCGATGTAATCGACTTAATCCCTTTGTCTGTCCTAGTTTGTCCCTTCTATGTTTGGCCCGTTGTGGGTAGTAAAGAAATAAGAAACAGTTGAAAATTCAAATTCTAAAAGAAATTTTAAATTAGTACCTTATTGGTAGGATACCAATATGGTATTTATTATTATTTCTCCGTTTAGTTTTGGGCTAGCTTAAAGTACGCACGATGTGCAGCTTTTAAGCTAGTGATAAATAAATGTGTAAATGAAGATGACGGTCCCTGTGCGTTTCTGAGTGGCTTAGTTATGTCTTCCACTCTGCAGTTACTTCTTTCCAAGTGGAGGCGCAATGGCCCAGTGGTTAGGGCAGCGGACTCGCGGTCGTAGGATCGCGATTTCGATTCCCAGACCGGGCGTTGTGAGTGTTTATTGAGCGAAAACACCTAAAGCTCCACGAGGCTCCGGCAGGGGATGGTGGTGATCCCTGCTGTACTCTTTCACCACAACTTTCTCTCACTCTTACTTCCTGTTTCTGTTGTACCTGTATTTCAAAGGGCCGGCCTTGTCACTCTCTGTGTCACGCTGAATATCCCCGAGAACTACGTTAAGGGTACACGTGTCTGTGGAGTGGTCAGCCACTTACACGTTAATTTCACGAGCAGGCTGTTCCGTTGATCGGATCAACCGGAACCCTCATCGTCGTAACCGACGGAGTGCTTCCCACTTCTTTCCAAACGCTACATCTTCATATATTCATATATATTCTTTTACTTCTTTCAGTCATTTGATTGCGGACATGCTGGAGCACTGCTTTAGTCGAGTAAATCAACCCCAGGACTTATTCTTTGTAGACCTTAATACTTATTCTATTGGTATCTAAGTTACGGGTAAGTAAACACCAGCATCGGTTGTCAAGCGATGTTGGGGTGAGAAATAGACACACAAACATATACACACACATACATATGTATACATGACGGGCTTCTTTCAGTTTCCGTCTACCAGATCCACTCACAAGGCCTTGGTCGGCCCGAGGTTATAGTAGAAGACACTTGCCCAAGGTGTCACGCAGTGGGACTGAACCTGGGACCATGTGGTTGGTAAGCAAGCTACTTACCACACAGCCACGCCTGCGTCTATATGTATGTATGTATGTATGTATGTATGTATGTATGTATATACTACCTGAATGACTCGGCGTTGCCAGGATGTTCTCATTCAGATTAGTAAACAATAAATATAAAGATATTTTCTCATAATTATTTCAAAATATCTATATTCTATTAAAAAATATCCAAATTGTAATGGTTATAGAATTTCGAACATAGAGTTGGCCGTGAGAGAAGCATGTATTAGAGAGATCAAGTCCAACTATCTTGAGAGATTAACCCTGAGATATGTTAATTGAAATACCAAAATTTAGTTTGATTGGAAACTGAAGCGTCTTAAATTCAAATGGAACATCTGTAGATATGAGTGGAATTTTTGGAATAAAGAAATTTTCTCCTTTGTGACTACCTGTTATGATTGTTGCCTGTAGGACATGGGCTTTCATGGAAGTAACAATTAAGGGAATTCCATTACGCAGGTGAGGTTCCTAAGCAGCATAACGAGAGCACCCAGTTTTAGTGTCAAATTATGCAGTGGCATCCCAGAGGGTTTGAGTGTGTTCAGAAATTCAACAGGGTATTGAACAACCTGATCTTGATTGACTGTTGTCAGTTAATCGAAAAGTCATTTCTGATGTATCTTTTAATTTCTGAAGAAGTTCATGATTGAATTTATCAACCATTTTAGTCGTTGGAGCCAGTGTAGCTCTTTCACCTGGCCAGTTTATATGGCCAGGTGAAAGAGCTACATTAGATAAATTAGGAAATACTTTATCCATTAGATCCTTAAGAGAAAGTATCAATTGATCGCGTGTAATTTCATGTAACTGAAGTCGTGAGTTGAATTTTTTCTTTTTTTCTTTTTCTTTTACTTGTTTCAGTCATTTAACTGCGGCCATGCTGGAGCACCACCTTTAGTCGAGCAAATCGACCCCGGGACTTATTCTTTGTAAGCCAAGTACTTATTCTATCAGTCTCTTTTTGCCGAACCGCTAAGTGATGGGGACGTAAACACACCAGCATCGGTTGTCAAGCAATAATAGGGGGACAAACACAGACACACAAACACACACACATACATATATATATATATATATATATATATGTATATATATATACATATATACGACGGGCTTCTTTCAGTTTACGTCTACCAAATCCACTCACAAGGCATTGGTCGATCCGGGGCTATAGCAGAAGACACTTGCCCAAGGTGCCACGCAGTGGGACTGAACCCGGAACGATGTGGTTGGTTAGCAAGCTACTTACCACACAGCCACTCCTGCGCCTATCTTAATATTCAATTACCAATCTTAAGAAGCTCGTATGATCACCTTGTAGAAATACTCTCATGCTGCTTGTAAAATGAAGCTTTTTTACAAGTCCCCGAAGGTACAGTTTTTGTAAGTATTCATTGACCTCATCAGCTTTTGATCCTTTGGGGATAACTGGCAACCTTTGACGAAAATCTCCTGCAAGAAGAACTGTTATTCCTCACATGAGCGTGCTATTGTTTTTTATGTCTTGGAGGGTACGGTCAAGTGCCGCTAGAGCACCACGATGTGATATAGTGCACTCATCCCAGACAACGAGGCAAGTTTGTTGGAGATCTGTTGCCATTGCAGAATCTTTGGAAATGTTGCACATTTGAGATTCTTTCATTGTAAGGTTTAGAAGGAGCTTGAACATGGAATGAACAGTTCTTCCCCCAATGGTGAAAGTAGCTGCAACACCAGAAGATGCAACACACACACATACACACACACACAAACACACACACACATACACACACACACATACACACACACATACACACACAAACACAAACAAACATATATGTATGCATGTATGTATGCATGTGTGTATTATACACACATACATGTAGGAGGTTTGTACTGTATGTAATGCAAAAATTGGCATAACTTTCTTTACAAACACGGGTCGTTCAAATTGCATGTATTGGTAGATTAACTCTTTCTCTAGAGTAAATTTTCTTTTTTCTTTTCTATTGCAGGTGAATAATAGGTTCTAAGTAGAAGCAACGATGCCATCATTGAATTCTTGACAAAATAAGGTTACAAGACGTTTCGCATCTACTTGAAGGCTCCAGATTGTTTCCAAAAGCAATGTGCAGAGATAGATGAAGTTTAAAGTAATAGAAACCAACATTGAAGACAAACTACACAATCATCATCATCATTGTTCGACCGTGGTCGAGACAATGGAATTGTAAATTCCATAGTCTTTTCAAATGGCTAATGTGTGCACGCGCCACTACTACACACATTGGAAAGCATTGTACAACCAAGTACTAAAGAAGATCTTTCCTCCTCCATGAAACAAAGCTGTTCCCGCCGGACGTCAACCCAGTATTTCTAAGCTACGGACCGAGTGATTTATTGTAAGGTTATCTCCCTAGATAGATTGCCTTCACTACGGCTAAGGAGCCCTTTCTACCCCACAATGGAAGACCATCAGCTGTGATCTCGCGGGCAGACCAGTCACAATCTGTGGGCTTGCTGCACAACTAGTCTCTGGTCACAAAACCTTACAGATGGCAGGTGAAGATTTTCGGTATCAAAAAATGTGTGCAAATTGGGTGCCTCAGTGTTTGACACCCGATTTGAAGGAGGAAGTTTTGCTCACCTATTCAAATCTGTCGGTAGTGATTGAAGGTAACGAAGATATGTTTCTTTCCTACCTTATAGAGGATGAAAGACGGATGTATCTATATAATTCGGGAACGAAAGCTCATTTGATGAAATGGTGTCAGACTTGTTCTCCAAGACATACAAGAAGTTCAAGAGACAGCAATCGGCACAGAAGCCATAATAACAAAGGCATCATTCGTCTTGATTTTCGGGAAAATGACTATACCGTGATCAACGAGCGATACACTAAGAAACTTAAAAAAGCCATTAAGAAGAAGAGAACGAACAATAACCTGTAAATCATTCACATCCATGACCACATTGTGTCGTCTATGGCAACAAATCAAGCAATCAGAAAATGTACTGGTCAGTGATCCGTTATACGCACATGCCGGATCTGGCGTCCTTCTACTCCCGTCTGTTCGGTTCAATAAAGGACAAATTTTGGGGGACAAATATTTGATGACACAAAAGAATTGAACGTGGTTGTGAAGAAGTAGGTGCAACAGTGCGCGCCTGAATTTTTCAAAGAGGATTCAAGAAGATGTTTCAATGATAGCAAAAATGCATCGCTTGAGGTGAAGACCATGTTGAATAGTGCCTTTTTTATTGAAGAAGATTTACTCTACCACTATGTGCTATTTGAGCGGCCTTTGTCTCTTAAAAAGAAATATATTCCCACTTTTGCATTACTTTCGGTATAACCTTTACGCATATGTGTGTGCTCGCGAGCGCATGTGTATGTGTGAGTGTTACAAGATCGCGTGTCTTATAAAATCGGCTTCGTGAATACCTGTTGTAAAAGAAATAAAAAACAAACTAATCAGGTACAAATTTAATCTCTGGAATCTCCCGGTATAAAACTTGTTAGCAGAAGAATCAGAGACATCCAATATTATAGAGAATATAAAAACGCAATTCAGTTTCAGAGCTGTTCGTGTTAGTACAATATTGCTATCCGCTTCCTCTTTATGCACTCCGTTTCTTGGAACCCTGTCCCATATAACAGAACATTCAATAGATCATTCTGACCGTTCTTCTCAATCTACCTTGCTATAAATTCGTCTTATGAGCAGTCACAGTTTAGATCCAATCAATAATAATATTGTGTTTCGTTAGTTTAGGTGCTGAGCTCAATTCTTCCGCTGATGTGACATGATGGTTAAATGGGTAAAGTACTGGACGGTCAGCCGGTTGTTATTTTGATTCTAATTTCATCGAAGGTATTTTACTGTGTATTTATTTAGTCAGTGCACGTAATTCTATATTTATCAGTTCTCTGGATGCACATCCATAACCATACGTGCATACATACATAAATACAAATGACATACAAGTGTATACGTGTATCAAACACACACACACAAACATACACGTATATGTATAAATATGTATGTACGTACGTACCTACGTTCGTACGTATGTATGTATGTATGAATGCATGCATGCATGTATGTATGTATGTATGTATGTATGTATGCATGCATGCGGAAAATTAATATAGACAGCAGTTTGAAATGTTTTACCAAAAACGTAAACTATATAACGTAAGGGGTATTAGCCAGCTGAATGTGGCTAGCCACTGGGGGGGGGGTTACTGATGCTTTTAGCCCCAGGCGATCAACGTCACCAGAAGGACTTTAGACACTATCTCAGTGTCCTTGTGTTATTTGCAAAGGGAGGTCATCCTCCCTCGAAGACCCGAGTACTACATACGGACTATAGTTTCAAGGTAATTGCCTCTCGTCAACGCATGGTAAGCACCGGTCTTCGATGAAGGAGTCCCCTTGCAAATAATATATAATGTTTTTCACAGTAACCACTGTCACTGATGTAGAAAAACTGTCTGAAAACAATAATAAATCTCTGAACGAGATATAAACAGTAACCGCTCGACAACGTAAGGGGTATTAGCCATCTGAATGTGGCTAGCCACTGGGGGTGGGAGGTGGGGTGTTACTGATGCTTTTAGCCCCAGGCGATCAACGTCACCAGAAGGACTTTAGACAGTATCTCAGTGTCCTTGTGTTATAGTCCGTATGTAGTACTCGGGTCTTCGAGGTAGGATGACCTCCCTTTGCAAATAACACAAGGACACTGAGATAGTGTCTAAAGTCCTTCTGGTGACGTTGATCGCCTGGGGCTAAAAGCATCAGTAACACCCCCCCCCCCAGTGGCTAGCCACATTCAGATGGCTAATACCCCTTACGTTGTCGAGCGGTTACTGTTTATATCTCGTTCAGAGATCTATTATTGTAAACTATATAATTGTAACTAAATGTGACTAAGTTGTTAGAAGCACCTATATTGCTAGAAATAAGAGCTAAAACGCTCTCATGCTGTAGGCAAAGCACATAATTGTATACATAGACACTGACGGGGACTATAATCGCCCGATTGACAATTATATATATATATATATATATATATATATATATATATATATATATATATGTTTATATATATTTGTATAGGCGCAGGATTGGGTGTGTGGTAAGTAGCTTGTTTACCAACCACATAGTTCCGGGTTCAGTCTCACTGTGTGGCACCTTGGGCAAGGAGGACCAAAGCCTTGTGAGTGGATTTGGTAGATGGAAACTGAAAAAAGCCCGTCGCATATATGTATATGTATGTATATGTTAGCGAGTCTGTATTTGTTCCCCACCCTCCAACATCGCTTGACAACCGATGCTGGTGTGTTTACGTCTCCGTAACTTAGCGGTTCGGCAAAAGAGCCCGATAGAATAAGTACTAGAGACCGATAGAATAAGACCTGGGGTCGATTTGCTCGACTAAAAGGCGGTGCTCCAGCATGGCCGCAGCAAATGAATATAAGAGTAAAAGAATATCCACCCATCTCTGTATGCGAATAGACATATACAAATATATATATATATATACGTATATGTATGTGTGTGTGTGTGTGTGTGGTGTGTGTGTGTGTGTGTGTGTGTGTGTGTGTATGTGTGTGTGTTTGTGCGTGCGCGCGTATATGTGTGTGTGTGTGTGTATGTGTGTGTGAATGTGTAGCAGATACCGGTTTATCTATGAAAATTATCAGAGAGGTACCCGGTGATTATAGTCTAATGCGAGATTTATGAATTATATTTCTCGTCCGCTCAACATGATAAGACTGGAGTGAGGTTGACTCTTAAAAACTTTTCACAGCTTAGGATGTATTTGTACTTGCATTCGAAATCTTACCGTAAGTCTTCGAAAAGCCACAGGAGATCTCAGTCTGTATTCTCCGACTGTTTATATGAATGTAAAAACTTTAACAATAAGTTATACAGATTTAATTGTATAGTCTATTTTTTAAAGTAGGTATTTTAATATTTTCTTTCTGATTAAAACAATCATTTTAAAGGTCAAAAGTATTAGAGGCTATTTTATTATTTTACTGTTTCTTTACAGTTAAATAAATCTATGCTTAAAAATAAAAATAATTAAGCAAGAACATAACGTATTATATAAATATATTATTCTTGGAAATAATCTGAAGAAACAATGATAATATAAATGAAGTAAAAACACAAATATATTATTCTAGAAAATAACGTGAAGAAACAGTGATTCAAAAATGAATCTCAAATAATAACTGGCTGGAATTTTCCTTAGGATTATCCGTGGTCGAGACAAATTTTTAATGCCCAGGTGAAAAGGCAACATCCATAACACACTGTGAAATTAAAGATTAATTAATTCATATGCTTGTATCACGTGGTAATGACACATGCAGTTAATTTTCATTGATCGGCTTTCGAGTGTATGTAGGCGGACATATGTCCGCCCACACTTTCTAGAGAATATCTGATGCTCAGTAAAGTGGGGAAAAAGTGTTTGCGAAAGCTGACAAGCAAGGAATATTACTGCTGGATTTATTGAAAATAACAACACAGTCATCTTTCCAATAACGTCAACCTGAGGGATTTGAGATGTCGTTATTGTGAATTTTTCGTTGTCTAGGAAGATTTTGTTATTTTATTAAAAATGCAGTTAATTAATTCATGAATAAAGGGAGTACAGGAAATAAGAAACAGAAGTATGGCATAATGATTCACTCCTTATTAACTGCTAAAAGCGCAGTAAGCAATTTGGAAAGAATATAATACGTAAAAATAATATGACGGAAGCGGACGTAAACAAACTAGCATGTTACCGGTTTTTCTTTTCTTTTACTGAACGATATTTTTGAAAGAAACTGTTAGCTTGGGATTTCTGTTATTCTGGATGCTGTTATTACGGTACTTTATGGTAATTGAATGAAAGATTTGTAAGGTGTCTAAAAGAAGAAACTCTTGATACATTTCAAATAATGAGTGAAATTTTATGAGGTTATATTTTTGATATTAATTAATCATAACGATAACATTAGCAGCAAGACGAATTACAAATTTCCATGTTAATTATTGCATTGAAATTGATGCTGAGACTTGTTGAAATTGCATGGGCTTATTAAAATATTAATCCGGTATACATAAAAGATGCAGTATTAATTTAAAATAGTCATCTGCACAGCATATCTAATGTATAAACACAATCGATAGGGTAGTTACTGTGTGGTATTTGTCATGAGATAACATCTCTTATGGACATGCTGTATTTAAAAGCACAATAAATATCAGAACAAATACCGCAGTAATGAGCTACCGAAAGTATATATATATATATCACCGTGACTGACCAGGGTATCAGATGTTGCTACACATCGCTGGTCACAATGCGCTTCGCATTGTTTTAGCTTTTCAATGGCTAAGCGAGCAGGCCAACAGAAGGAGTGAGAGAAAGTTGTGGCGAAAGAGTACAGCAGGGACCGTCACCACCCCCTGCCGGAGTCTCGGGGAGCTTTAGGTGTTTTTGCTCAATAAACACTCACATCGCCCGGTCTGGGAAACGAAACCGCGATCCTACGACCGCGAGTCCGCTGCCCTAACCACTGGGCTATATATATAGTGGAGGCGCAATATATATATATATATATATATATAATATATATATATATATTATATATATATATATATATATATGTGTATGTATGTATGTATGTATTTATGTATGTATGTATTTATGTATGTATGTATGTGTGTGTGTGTGTATGTGTGTGTAGAATAAAAGAAGGAAAATGCACACAGTTTACAGAGTTTTAATATATTTTTCAATATATTTTTAATATATTAAAACTATGTAAACTCTGTGCATTTTCCTTAATTTATTTTATATAATGACTTTTGCATTACAACTCACCACGTGGGGATATCGATATTTTCCTCCTCCATGTTTCTTTATATATGTATATATATATATATATATATATATATATATATATTATATATATATATATGTATATACCCGGTTTGTTAAGTGTCGCCATCTATCAGGAATCCCAGAAATCGATGTTTCGAGTTTATTGACACTTACTTGTCAATGGGATGTACTTATTGACAAAAGTCAATCAACTCGAAACATCGATGTCTGGAATTCCTGATAGATGGCGACACTCAATAAACCGAGTGTTTTCATACCATTTTTACCATAAGGGAGAGATTTCTCCACGGTAAGTGCAGTATATTTGCCTTTTAGCAATCGAAATATATCACGAACGTATTTTAACTGGCCTAAATTTTGCTTATGCCTAAATACTGTTTGGCACTAATATTTCGTTATTTTCCTCGGTCGAGCGATGTACTAGCGCTGACAGGAGACAATAAACTCGAAACAACAGTGATAGGGATAATCCGAGTGTTTTCACTCCATTTTTTTTACCATAAGAGAGATATTTTCTCCACGGTAACTACAATGTATTTGCCTTTTAGTAATTGAAAGATGTTACAAACATATATCAACTAACCTAAATTTTGCTTACACACACACGCGCGCGCGCACACGCACACACACATTTTAAAATTCTCTGTATCTACAAAAAAGCATAGTATGTGTGCGTGCGCGTGTTTGTGTGTGTGTGAGCATGTGTGTGTGTTTGTGTGTGTGTGTTTGTGTGTTTGTGTGTGTAATCTCCTTATCTACAAGAGTGTGCGTGGGTGTGTAGCCTCTACTGAGATGCACTACGTTGACTAGTTATATAATAGAAATATTTGTTTAAAGACCGTAATTTCCTTTCAATAACTACGCACGAAATATTTTATGAAGAAGGATATGAATCTGAGTATTATTTTGTATAAACAGAAAAAGATAACAAATGGGAATTGAGAAATTAATTATTACCATAACTCAATTTGTTTGGAGAGTAATTTTCAAAGTGCAAGCAACGCCAGCTTCAGTGTTTGTATTTCGAAATTTGAAACCTCATATAGAGACTAATATATACAAGTACTTCTGATCTGCGCTTCAATAAATCAATGAATAACTTGAATTATAAAAAAAGGTTAAAGATTCACACTGAATCAAGTGCGACTCTGAGTAAAGTAAAATGAAATGAAAGGGTACAATACTTGATGTATTTTTGTTTTCTTTTGAGAGAAAATATCCTTTCTACTATAGGCACAAGGCCAGAAATTTTGAGGAAGAGGGCCAGTCAGTTAGATCCACCTCAGTATACAACTGGTGTTTAACTTATAGACCTTCCAAAGGATAGAAGGTAGAAGCGACTTCGGTGGGATATGAACCCGGAACGTAGCGCCAAGGATCGACTTTGCCTTTCATCCTTTCGGGGTCGATTAAATAAGTACCAGTTACGCACTGGGGTCGATGTTATCGACTTAATCCGTTTGTCTGTCCTTGTTTGTCCCCTCTGTGTTTAGCCCCTTGTGGGTAATAAAGAAATAGAAATAGGTATTTCGTCTGCGTTACGTTGTGAGTTCAAATTCCGCCGAGGTCGACTTTGCCTTTCATCCTTTAGGGGTCGATAAATTAAGTACCAGTTACGCACTGGGGTCGATGGAATCGACTTAATACCTATGTCTGTCCTTGTTTGTCCCCTCTGTGTTTAGCCCCTTGTGGGTAATAAAGAAATAGGTATTTCGTCTGCCGTTACGTTCTGAGTTCAAATTCCGCCGAGGTCGACTTAGCATTTCATCCTTTCGGGATCGATAAATTTAGTACCAGTTTCGCACTGGGGTCGATCTAATCGACTTAATCCGTTTGTCTGTCCTTGTTTGTCTCCTGTATGTTTAGCCCCTTGTGGGCAATAAAGAAATAGGTATTTCTTCCGGCTCAATACGTTCTGATTTTTATCAGAGAATGACTTTGCCTTTCATCCTTTCTGGGTCGATAAAAGCACCACAGTGATCAAATTGTTAAGACAATGATCTCTGACCGAGATCAAAATTTCAACAGTTCGCATTTTTGTACGACCGATCATTGTACTTTATGTAAATAAATCTAAATCTCAAAGTTCTTGTCCTCCTAGTTATAAACGAGAATTTAGTGAAGGTACATGGCTCAGTGGTTAGAGCGTTGAGCTTACGATCGTGAAGTTGTGAGTTCTAATTCCGGACTTGAGCAAGACACTTTATTTCACGTTGCTCCAGTTCACTCAGCTGTAGAAATGAGTTGCGACGTCACTGGTGTCAAGCTGTATCGGCCTTTGCCTTTCTCTTGGAAAACATCGGTGGCGTGGAGAGGGGAGGCTGGTATGCATGGGCAACTGCTGGTCTTCCATAAACAACCTTGCCCGGACTTGTGCCTCGGTGGGTAACTTTGTAGGTGCAATCCCATGGTCATTCATGACCGAAAGGTGTCTCGAATAAATGAGGATTTATAATACATAACTACAAATACAGAACTCGTATTTTTATTGGCAAAATAGTCCCCTAACCGAAACACAGAAACACATATAATCTTTATATTTTCTCTCAACAAAAAAGGCGGCGAGCTGGCAGAATTGTTAGCACGCTAGATGAAATGCTTAGCGTTATTTCGTTTGGCGCTACGTTCCGGGTTCATATCTCGCTGAAGTCGACTTTACTTTACATTGGAAAGTCATCAGTTAATTGTTTATGTAGAGCTGGATTTCATTTACAGAAAATCCTATTCAAGAAAGTCATTACTAGAGACAAAAGTCTCGTTATGAAAGATGTCACACTTAGCTAAATCACGCAAGAGATAATCTAAAATATAACAGAACTAGCTATTTTGACCCGTGCTTCGCTCGGGTTTTGGTGGTGGTGTTGATCTGTGCGTGTTGTCTCCTTTTCCCTTTCTTCTTTTGTTCGTCTTCTTTGCCTGGTTCTTTTTATTACCCTCTTCTTTATCCCCTTTCCAAAATCCCCCAAACTTTTACACTCACAATTAAAGATAACCGCCTCTAGCCCCTGCAGCAACACGAAAAGCCACCCTTATTCAAACAGCGCAACCTGTCTATCCCACAAAACTCAATTTTCCCCATATTCCTCACCATGGCAACCAAACGGTAGCCCCCGAGCGACTTGCAACCCTCCTCACACCATTGCCCATCCCACTTTACCCCACCCCAGTGTAAATTTTGACGCCAATCCGATCCCATCTACCGTCCCTTAAACCGTTTCCAAAATGAGACAAATAACCAAGAAATCAAAGTTACTCAAATTAATTGTAACTAATGCTTTAATCAAAGTACACTTACGTTATTACTGCAAATAAAATGAAATGACGAAATAAATTGGATCTTTTCGGTTTGAACGACAGTTTTTAACATAATTTCTAGGTAACTAAAAAATTTAAAACTTCGTATACTGGTAGAATGTGTTTATAAAACATCTTTTTCTCTTGGCTTTATTGAGAAAATTCTATAGTTTGTAAGATATTTGGTCTTTAAGAAACAGATTGGGTTTATTTACATTTGTGAAGAAAAAAAGATACTCCCCCTAACCCTAATCCTAACCCTAACCCTAAAACAGATTGAAATACAATAGATCTATACTAGGGTCATAATTATGGGTGACAATTTCATATGACACCGCGAGAAAAAACTGCCGTTCAAACCGAAAAGATCCAATAAATTATCTGCGTTGCACTTCTTTGCTAAAGACCTGATAGCATTGAATGTGGCGGAGAAATGTTCATTCTTCAATGGCGTACTCCTATTTCTTAACATATTTGCCATCAAATGTTTAATTTACTTTTTGAGCATATTTCATCTACACGAAAGCTCACAGCCCGAACAGAATTTATGGGTGACAGGCGGTTACTTTTCAACATAGGCATAAACAAATAACGTGATCATCTAGGCGCATTAATTTCTTTACTGTTTCTCGCCAGAATACACCCTCCACGTGTTATTCTATAATCAATAAAAAGCAAAATAGACTTCATTAGAAGCTATTAAATTTTGACTTTAACAGTATGGCTATTTATATTTCTTATTCTCGTAGGATTTAATTTCTCTTGCTCTTATAAACAGTCTCATCGTAGAATCGGTTGTTTTAACCTTTTAAAGCCAGCCTAGTAATAGAATGGTTGATTTAATCTTTTTATCTTCAGGAAAAGCAAACAAAGAAACAGAGACAAAATAAAATAAATAAAACATAAATAAGTTTATTATTAAGTAGCAAAATATGTATACACACAAACATACGTACGTAGATGTATTTATACATTCACAAACACAAACGCATATATACGCAACGTTTAAATATACATACATAATGCATACACATATATCAACGCATACGTATATTTAAGAATGTACTTACATACGTGTATAAGATAAGAATTTAAATGCTTTTATAATATATCATCTAAATGTGTATACAATGTTTATATAGATACATTGGCTTAGGTGTCTTTAGTATAGTCCATTCTGTTACAAGTATTCGGATGAAGCCTCCACTCAGATTTATTTTCTCTCCTTCTCTCCCCTGTTACAGAAACTCTGAAAAGAGCCATGAATGCTGCTCTTCTTTCTGCAAGTAAACCACTAGGCATGGTTGTGGAGGCGCAATGGCCCAGTGGTTAGGGTAGCGGACTCGCGATTGTAGGATCGCGGTTTCGATTCCCAGACCGGGCGTTGTGAGTGTTTATAGAGCAAAAACATCTAAAGCTCCACGAGGCTCCGACGGGGTGGTGGTGGCGATCCCTGCTGTACTCTTTCGCCACAACTTTCTCTCACTCCTACGACAGACCGGCGTCCCGTCCAGGTGGGGAGCCTATACGCCACGGAAACCGGAAACCGGCCCTATGAGCCAGGCATGGCTTGAAAAGAAAGGAACAAACTAGGCATGGTTGTGCACTGAAGAAATTCTATTCGCAACCTCCGTTCACTATTACTGTGCGGTACCTTGGGCAAGTGTCTCTTCTACTACAGCCCCGAGGCGACCTTGTGAGTAAAATTTGGTTGGCGGAAACTGCGTGGAAGTCCGTGGTTGACATGCTGCGCTAAATGGTCCTTCTTCGTTTTGGACATCACCTGGTCAATGGCGACCTTCAGAATTAGTATTGGGCAGAGAGCTGGCAAGGCGGCGAGCTGGCAGAAACGTTAGCACGCCGGGCGAAATGCTTAGCGGTATTTCGTCTGCCCGTACGTTGTGAGTTCAAATTCCGCCGAGGTCGACTTTGCCTTTCATCCTTTCGGGGTCGATAAATTAAGTACCAGTTACGCACTGGGGTCGATGTAATCGACTTAATACCTATGTCTGTCCTTGTTTGTCCCTTCTGTGTTTAGCCCCTTGTGGGTAATAAAGAAATAGGTATTGGAACATATCGGATTAATCTCCCTTTCAAGAACGCTCTAAACGGAAAGGAAGTAGAGATTGGAAGTCACAAGTTTGGTGTTACATGATTGTAAAGATTGATATCCATTCTTGGGTAACGTGAACTTTGTCAGAAGGTGCTTAGCAACTGTCGATAACACCTCAACGTATCCAGTAACATTAATTCTAAGATCATGTGGTAAGCTGAGAGGTAGAATGACATGACTTTCGTTAACCACCACTTTTAAGACCACCATGGTTGCTGGGAACTTAGTGTGCATCACTCCGAAGGCATCAGAAGGATCTATATATATAGCCATCTGTAATTTCTCCTCTTAGACTTTTAGTTTTGGTCAAAGTTTTTCTCAACAAAGAAGAACGAGAGTATGCCATGTGCGTGAGGAGTTTTGAACCTTGTTAAGTAACTGTTTGCTATGGATCAAATGGTTTTCCAATATCCTTGCAGACATGAAACGACCTCTCTTCAGTACATATGACTGTTATCGAATGTCCTTGTGCACAAGAATTCTGATAGTCCACTCCGATACCTGAAGTTCTTTGGTGATGGTCCTTATTGATTTTCTGGGATCATCATCGACAATGTTTTGAATACTTTGAATAAATGTCGGTCGCTTTGTAGTGTTACAACGTTTAGAAATGTTTCCTGTTTTGATTGTATTGGAACATTCCTGCCAGAGGCTCCTAATTCCACCCGAAATTTGTGTACAAAAGATCTTGCCACATTTCGGAAGGTTGACAAGTTCTAAATCCCCGTGTTCCTCACATATAGCAACAATGGATGCATGTTTTTCCGTTTTTTATGTCTTAGAATTTTATCTGCGGGGATCTGAAAGAAATAAAGAAGTTGATTTGAAGAGGGTAATATACGAATAATTAAGTGTCCTCAGACACCTCTCGCCGACTGTTGGAAAAATATTGAGAAAAAGTTAAAAGTGTGTCAAAATTTTCTTTGAAATATATATTGTGTAATTGAAACAAGAGGAGAATAATTTTATTTCATGTGTTTATATATATGTATGAAAATAAAAATATAAAGATACGTTTTCTCAGAATAAATGTTTTGTATCATAGTTCAACAGAAATTATATTGGTATAAGTATTATTAAGATGAGCTTGGCATATATATATAATATATATATATATAATATGTACGTATGTACGTATGTATGTATATATTATATGTATGTATATATATATATGTATATGTATATATATATATGTATATATATGTGTGTGTATATATATATATATATATTATATATATATATATATATTATATATATATATATATGCACACGTGTGTCTAGGCGCATGTGTTTCAATGTGTGCGTGAGAATGTCGTGCGTGCATGTGACTATCCTGCATGTGACTGTGATGCGTGCGTGCGTGCGTGTGTGTGCGTGTGTGTGTGTGTGCGTGTGTGTGTATGTGTGTGCGTGTGTATGTGTATGTGCATGTGTGCGTGTCTGTGTGTCTGTACGTGTGAGAGTAATCTTCTATGAAAGAATTATTGATT
>NC_043001.1:23886870-23891870 GCF_006345805.1 Octopus sinensis
AAATTATTTTTTTTCAACTAATGAAAACATTTGTTCAAATTGTTAGAGTAGCTTATCGGTGAGTGGGCATTTGTTTGGCTTAAAGCCGAATTTAAAGTTCTTGTTCATTAGGACAATAAAAACCACGGACTACAAAATGACTCAATGCTAATTTCGTAGTGGCAACAATTTTTATTATGATTATGCAACAAGTATATAAATGTTGCCTTTCTCTTGGGAACTTTTGAAGGTTTTATTAGAATTAGAAATATATAATTATATTGTATGTGAGAAGGAAAAGGAAGAGGACAGACAGAATTAAATTAAGTGCTGGAATATCATATCAGTAGACAATAAATATTCAAATAAAAAAGCACGATCTAATAATAATAATAATAATAACAATTCCTACCATAGTAGGTGCCTTAGGCATGATAAAAAAATATTCAGACAATTACATAACAAAAACACCAGGACTTACAAACACATATAATATACAGAAAATTGCACTACTAGGCACTGCACACATCCTACGCAGAACACTTTCCATACACTAACCATCAGAGCATCACAACAAACCACAGCACATACCCAAGGCACACAGAGCTGCGCTCGGTACTGAAGTGAATGCACGCTATAAAAATAAAAATAAAACTACTGAATAATAATAATAATAACAATAATAATACGTAACTGGAACGGCTCATGTACTAAGAAGAGCATTATCGCTGTGAAAACAGCATCCATCCATGAATTTATTTATTTATTAATTTTTAAATACATATTTTACTTGTGAATATGCGCGTGTAATCTGGGAATGCATACAATGAGCTTCTCTGCCCTAGGTGTATGGAAAACACTCGGCGAGAAACGGAAGAAAATTTGAAGAAAGAAGAAAAAAATTCTTATGCTCTGATGCAGTACCAGTCAGTGGCTCTCATGGCTTCTGATCTTAACTAATTGGAAGTGTTATCATGTACATTGTTTTGTCTTGGTATAAAAGACGGGCTACAGCAAATATTCTGCTCAATACCACAGATTTGCGAGTCAGTTGTTTGACCTTAACCAGTTGAGCATGTCCCTTAGTGGCTGATGATATGTGCATCTCTGACCACGAGCAGAAGTACTGGGGGAGCATCATAGCCGTGTGTTGAAAGGAATTCTTGGAGGTATGGATACTTCACATTTGGAAACAAGGGTGCTTCGTTCAACATCCTTAAAAATCCTTATTCAGGGTCCTTTTGAGCGGGATGGGCTACTCGACCAGAAGAAAATTCTAACTGGACCCCACCTGCAAGGCCATGCACTGTTTATTTTGATATGAGATCACTATGTCGCGCACATATGGTTGTGATGCATGTGCCTGGTGTACCCTTATCAGACGGGTAGTCATGATGGGTATAGAGGGCTTTGTGCATTTTACCCCAGTGTCACTTTGATGGCATGCACTGCTCTCTCACTCAATAATAATAATAATAATAATAATAATAATAATAACGATGAAGATGATGTCTTTTATTATTTTAATTTCTATCACCAAATTAGTTTCAAATTTTGGCACGGGGCCAATAATTTCAGGGAAGGTGTAAGTCGATTACATCGACCCCAGTGCTCGACTGGTACTTATTTTATCAAACCCAAAGGATGAAAGTCGAAGTCGACCTCGGGGGAATTTGAACTCAGAACCTGAAGACGGACGAAATATCGCGAAGCATTTTGCCTGGCATGCTAACGATTCTGCCAGCTCGCTGTCTTGCGCTTTCCTAATATACTGGTTTCAAATTTTGGTACAAGCCAGCAATTTTGGAAGAGGGACTATGTCGATTGCATCAGCTTGTACATACTTAATCGACCCCAAAAGGGAGTCAATTAAAGTCAATTTAACCGACCCCTGTACTCAACTGGTATTTATTTTATCGACCACGAAAGGATCAAACGCTAAGTCGACCTCAGCGGAATTTGAGCGTGGAACGTTAAGTTGGGCAAAATGCCGCTAAGTACGTTTTCCGGCGTGCTAAAGATTCTGGCCCCTAGCCATCTTTCTATTTGCTAATATTTTGGTGTTAAATTTTGACATAAGGCCAGCAATTTCAGAGGAGAAGCTTAGTGGATTAAATCGACCCCAATGCTCAACTGGTACTTATTTTATTGATCCTGAAATGACGAAAGTCAAAGTTGACTCCGGTGGTATTTGAGCTCAGACCGCAAAGACAGACGAAATCTCGCGAAGCATTTTCCTCGGCGTTGCTCTTTCCTAATAAATTAACAAAAAAAAAAAATATATATATATAGGGTGGCGAATACTGGTTATAAATATCACCACCAGTGGCCTAGCATGTATAAAAAGTCAATAGACAACATATTCGTATTTAAAAATAGAAAATTACCCTTTAACAGGTCATTTTTACATGCTAGAAATAGCAGCCAACACGGCCAAAATCCACAATTTTATAGCAAATTTCGAAGTAAATGAAAAATAAAAACCTTTACCTTGTTATATATAACAAGGTAAAGGATTTTATTCTTCACTTACTTCGAAATTTGCTAGAAAATTGTTGTTTTTGTACGTGTTGACTGCTATTTCTAGCATGTAAAATACCTATTTTGAAATACGAATATATATATATATATATATATATATATATATATATTATATATATAATAATTTTTAGCGTAATGAGATAAAAAACTAAGGCTGTGTAGATATTAGAACATTTATAGATAAAAGGTCTTACAGCTGTTTCCAGGATATTTGTTAATTATATCCCTTCATGGGAGACGGTGTGAGAGGATGGTTAAGTCATAGTTTAGATGTGATGCAAAATAGAGAGTGAGGTGGCGGGAAGAAAATAGATGCAAGATATGTATGGATATTGAAGTTGTAGATCCATTTTTTAGGCAGAATGGTATATATGTAAGATTCCAATACTTTATGAGTATAAAATGAACAGAGTTTAAAATGGGTCCTTTCAAATATAGAGTTTATACACAATGTAAGATTCCAATACCTTATGAGTGAGATCCAGCAGTTTTTAGAGGGCACAAGTCATGTATCAAAACCTAGCAGTAGGCTCGACTAAAAGCAAGAACAATTTCTAGACCCTACACTATCAACCACTGTCCACACATAGACAGACATACAGACAGACAACGTATTGACATACATTAAATCTTCTGCGTAAAAATATGTTTCCTCATATTACGAACAAATATAAGTTATCTTAATATCCATCATTTAATTGAGATCAATTATCATAAACTAAAGCAATATTAAAGACAATATTTAAAGACTTATTAAGGATTCATCATATTATCTGACTGCATATGAGAATAGATTTACACCGATCAGAATAGATTTCTGGTGACATTAATTGACATGAGATACCACTTCTCTACATCCAGGTATAGACACATTAGCATATATACCTTACACATTCAGACGTTTATATAAAAGCACGTCATCGTATATATATACTCTCTTTCGATTCCACTGTAACAGCTGTACATGTATATAATACACACATTCTCTACTCGTATGCATGTATACATACACATATACACACCTTCCACTCACATTCTTAATGTTGTCGCTCTCTTTTATTTTTTTGAGTATTTGGTCAAGAAGTTCGATTTGTAACTGCGTGGTTCTGGGGTCGATTTCACTGGATGACACCTTGAACAAACGTCCCTTGCCACAGTCTCCGGTCGAGCAAAGCCTTGGGGGCGAAGTAAATTTGCCGAAAAAAAGCTGTGCAGTTTTTCTTTTGAAGCGTCATTTCATTTCAGCGATATTTATATTTTGATATAAATTATCAATCTAAACATGAATTTATTTTCATATTGAATTTTCCGTTAACCGCAAAAGTTTTTCGTTAATACACGCTTACACACACACACACACACACACACACACATACACACACACACACTTTACATACAGAGGCGAGAGGTAGTATGCTGGGTGCCATGAACAAAATGCATTGTGGTATTTGATCCAAATACCAGGCGGCGAGCTGGTAGAAACGTTAGCACGTCGGGCGAAATGTGTAGCGGTTTTTCGTTTGTCGTTACGTTCTGAGATCAAATTCCGCCGACGTTGACTTTGCCTTTCATCCTTTCGGGGTCGATAAATTAAGTACCAGTTACGCACTGGGGTCGATGTAATCGACTTAATCCGTTTGTCTGTCCTTATTTGTCCTCTTGTGGGTAGTAAAGAAATAGGTAATTGATCCAATCCGAGTTAGGTCCCTTTGGGCCCATACCGACTTTGTCTATTCAGCTTTTAAAGTCAATGAAATACAAGGTTTATATAATTCATCCATGAAGGCTGCGCTCCAGCATGACCGTAGTCCAACGATTTGAACCAATAAAAGAACACTCACAGACACACACACATACACACACACAGTCAAGTACACGAACAGACACGCACATACACGTTCACACACACACACGTACGTGGGCACACACATAAAATCTTCCTTTTCTTTCATTGCTGGTTGCAATGATGACGATGAATGATAATTCTTCTTTCCGTTTATATCGCCTCTTCACACCTTATATCGCATGATCTAGCTAAATTATCTCTCACTAAGGAAAACTTAGTTTGACGGCCATTGACCGAACACAGCTAGGATATTTCCATGGAAAAAAAACATACCTACGATTATTCAGCGAGTTAATTATTGCTAGAAACACGATTTCAAAGTACTGGACGTCACTTGCAATTTGCAGACAATAAATCAGTGATCATATTATATATTTGCAGTATTAGGGAAAAAAACAACAAAAAAGCAACAAACGCAAAAAAAACCCCCAAACAAACAAACAAAAAGATAAAGACAAAACAAACAAGTTTCTTCTATACTTTTGTTTATTTCACTTCAATGACTGGATTATTCAACGATATATTTCACCATTATGTATATTAGGTTTAGATTAAACAAATCTGTTAAGGGAAGATATTTGATGTTTGTTTTCATTTTGGATATCAGCAATGTATTGGGAAAATATTTGTGTAT
>NC_043001.1:23896870-23919370 GCF_006345805.1 Octopus sinensis
AAGAGCCAGAAAAATTCCTCGGTTATTATTTTTTTATCCATGTTCTATTTTGCGATTTTTTGCTCTAAACTTCAACAGTCACTCACTTTCATATTATACTTTACTAGCAGTATCGCCCGGCGTTACTCGGGTTTGTAAGGGAAATAACTATAAAGCATTTTTAGAGAGTTATAGCCCAAATAAAGCAAAAAAAAATGCATTAAAAATGGAAAAAAAATGATGGTAAATTTTTTAAAAAATCGTTGACTCATCGTAGACATTTTTAGAGAGTTACTTCCCTTATATAATAGCGAAAAAATGCATTAAAATAGAAAAAAATTATGGTAAATTATTTTTAAAATCGTAGACTCATCGTAGACGCGCGCTAATACCCAGAAGGGCTCGATATGAATCATGACTATAAGATACCCGGTTTTGGTTAAACTGCAACGCAAAATGTGGGAGTAGTTAGGAATCTAAATCGTAGGAGACAGACACACAACCTTACTTTTATATATAAAGATTACTTCACTACATCACAGTATTTTGCGATGCACGATATCACTGTAAAATTGCTTGAAATTTTGGCTCGAGCTTAGAAATTTTCAGGGGAAGGGGCCAAATCGATTACATCGATTAGTACTCTATTTTGTCAACTCGGAAAAGATAAAAAGCCGAGGGATTTTAATTCAGAACATAAAAAGCCGGAAGAAATGGCGCTTAGCTAACGATTCTGCCGGTTAGCCACCTTAAAATGCATTACATTACAACAAATTTCATACATCTCAATATACATCCCTATCTATACTACATAACTGCTTATATCTAAAGAAGTAAAGAACAATTTTGACATTATTTCTGTTAACGAACCGTGAATTACAATCAAGGTTATTAGTTATACCGATATATAACGTGCTTCTGCACATTTTCTGTTTACCATATTCCGCTTTCAAGAGGCTGTGATTGAAAACATTTTTACAAGGAGTTCGCATTTGGATCGAACTCGGGATAATGTGGTTGCGAAGTGAGTTTCTCAATCACAACGAGATTCCTAATGACAGTGACAACCACAACAGTGTGGAGGTGCAATGTGGTTAGGGCAGCGGACTCGCGGTCGTATTAACGCGGTTTCGATTCCCAGACCGGGCATTGTGGGTGTTTATTGAGCAAAAACACCTAAGCTCCACGAGGTTCCGGCGGAGGGTAGTAGTGAACTCTTTCTTCCCACTCTTTCTTCCTACTTCTGCCACAAAACAGAGGAACCATAGTGTAACCCACTATGGTGTGGTATTGTGAGTGTTTATTGAGCAAAAACACCTAAGCTCCACGAGGTTCCGGCGGAGGGTAGTGGTGAACTCTTTCTTCCCACTCTTTCTTCCTACTTCTGCCACAAAACAGAGGAACCATGGTGTAACCCACTAGGGTGCGGTAAACTTTCAGACCCTAGTCTAGATTGCGAATCCTCTGTACCCCAGGATGGTTCAGCTCTCCACCCGTTAAAAGCCGCCGTTTACGGAATGAGGATAACAACGTAGCTTTCGCGCCAATGCAACAGCCAGTCTATTGCGTGTGGTCGGTGGATCTTCAAGTTGCCACACGCATTCTTAGTAGCTTAGAGTAGGCTCGAATTAGAGATTATTCTTTGTGGCTAATGGCATGAGTCCTGATTGGAAGAAGAAGAAGAAGACCACAACAGTTTCGATAGTGGAACTAATTTAGATACTTTTTATGCTCTAGTTTGTTAGTATGATTTTTACAGTACAGCTGTCAAGTTGGCATTATAATACTTTGGAAGTGTGGTAGAGTTGGCATTTCTACAGATAAGGTTGGTTATATATTTTTTATTAACCAGTCTATTGTTGTGTCGTTCTAATAGACAGCTGCTGTTGTTGTTTAGCCCCATGTCAAGAATGGTCGAGAAAGCATATGATATAGGCGCAGGAGTGGCTGTGTGGTAAGTAGCTTGCTTACCAACCACATGGTTCCGGGTCCAGTCCCACTGCGTGGCACCTTGGGCAAGTGTCTTCTACTATAGCTTCGAGCCGAACAAAGCCTTGTGAGTGGATTTGGTAGACGGAAACTGAAAGAAGTCCGTCGTATATATGTATATATATATATATATATAATGCAAAATGGGACAAGAACGCAAAACATCCGGACAGTTAGGTGATACAAAAATGAGACAACAAGACATCCAGATAGACGATACAAAGAAACCAAGGAGGGGTCATTCGAAGTTTTCTTTCCTCAGTCGAGTACCAGATTATTTTCGCAATTTCGGCTGATTACACTTGATTATATATATATATATATATATTATATATATATATATATATATATATATATATATATATATGTATATATATATATATATATATATATATATATGTGTGTATGTGTGCGTGTATATGTCTGTGTTTGACTCTCAACATCGCTTGACAACCGATGCTGGTGTGTTTACGTCCCCGTAACTTAGCGGTTCGGCAAAAAAGACCCATAGAATAAGAACTAGGCTTACAAAGAATATGTCCTGGGGTCGATTTCTTCGACTAAAGGCGGTGCTCCATCATGGTCGCAGTCATATGACTGAAACAAGTAAAAGAGTAAAAAAGTATAGGCATTGTAGCTGCGACCACATCAAGGACTTCTTTGTTCATTGTGTCTTTTCATATTAAACTCAACTGAATCTATTGTGATTTTGTTGCAAGTGGTCTGTTATCATCCGACACCCATGTTGCACTTTGTTGCAAGTTACTGATTAAGATGCACCAAATATTCTAAGAGATCGAGAGGGCTGTAGAGATTTAGTATGCATTTGTTGAATGCGAGAGCGAAATAGATAGAATGTAATATTAATTTCTTAAATAAAATACATGTCTTCGAATTTATAGGATAAGACGAACGCTGAGCTAAATAATATTTTTGATACCAGCCCATCTGAGATCATCCTTGGTTCTATGATACTGATTCCATGTTTGAAATGATCTCAAAAAAATCTTCCATAAACATTTCTTATAAATTTATATTCCGAACGACAGCTAGAAAATAACAAAATTATTTTATTAAATTCTGTATTATTTTCAAATCTAATTGAAGCAAAAGCCGTGTATTTCAGCAGAAATATGGTAATTGATAGACTTTGAAGCAAATTATGTGAAATGGTTAAAACACTGAATTGAAATTATTAAATGGCTTGACATGCGGGAAGCCCAAATTTCTCGAACTTAGCACGTAATATTAGTTTCTCATCCACTCAGTTAAAAGTTTCAACATTTTAGTGGAAAGCTAATACGCGGAAATGGAATATTATTGCGTCTATGGCTTAGACAGGAAATGGATCATTACGACGTTGAATGGGATATTATAATGTTCATACTTTCACGTGGGATTTTATGATGACCGTGCTTTGCCTTAGCGATAAATATATTTAATCGGAATTTGAAATATGGATAATATCCTATTATCCAATGTGTCCTTCACTTTAATCGTTGGATTGTCGGTTAAGATCTTAAAATTTTCTCTGCGGTTGATTATTTTCAGAAATATTCATTATATGAAAAACATTACTACCATTATTTTGCTAGAGCTCATTTTCAATTATATTTTCATGCAGAATACGTCCCTGGGTATTCTCTTTCGCTGTCATCAATTTTCTTTTCTTTGGAAACGATAAAAAAAAAAAAAAACTATTTTCGGTTGTAGAGAAAAACTTAGGAATAAAGAAAGTTCAGATCAGAGAATAAATTCTTTGACGGAGGAGAAATAGCCTCGTTCTCATTATTACTGTCACCATCGTTACCGGATGATGCAACCACTATATCAGAAACAATAGCAGTAACAATATGAGCAGTAACTATTATAGTGACGAAGGACCTCATACGTCGGATCACTCAAATCACGCCCTATGGTCATAAATAAAATATATATTAGCTAATGCAGTTCCACATACTTCCTCTTCGCACGAAATGAGATGATCACGGCTGGAATGACTTTCAATTATATCTGCTCCATCAGGCCGGACCTGGAGCTAAACAAGAAGAAGAAGAGCAGCAGCAGCGACAACAACAACAATAATATTAGCGCAAGGAACATAAGTAGTAAGACTAAACTGTTGCGAAAAGAACAAATCAAATAGCTGATATGGAAATAATAGAATAACGATGTAAGTTGTAGCCTCAGGTCATAAAACTAATCTATACCTGGAGCATGAAAATACCACAATAACGCTTAGTAATATACTATTCTCCTACACTACAACAATATACTCTAGTATACAATTCCCAACACATTTCTATACTTCGACATTATAATGTATTATACCAAGAAGCACTGTAATAGCTCAAGTCTGCCCAACCTCAATAAGAATTACTTGTTCTTGCAAGTAGGTTTTATAAAAATAAAAATGAAAACTACTTGCGTGAACAGGAGCTTTAGCAATAGCTACAAAAAAAAAACTGGGAAGCATCTACAAGGCACTCGATTTCCTAGAAATAACAACTAAATCCCCCTTATCTCACCTGTTATAAACAAAAAAAAATAAACGTAGTTATTTATTCTTTTACTCTTTTACTTGTTTCAGTCAGATGACTGTGGCCATGCTGGAGCACCGCCTTTAGTCGAGCCAATCGACCCCAGGATTTATTCTTTGTAAGCCTAGTACTTATTCTATCGGTGTCTTTTGCCGGACCGCTTAGTTACGGTGACGTAAACACACAAGCATCGGTTGTCAAGCAATGCTAGGGGGACAAACACACATATACATATATATATATATATATTATATATATATATATATATATATATATACATATATACGACGGGCTTCTTCCAGTTTCCGTCTACCAAATCCACTCACAAGGCTTTGGTCGACCCGAGGCTATAGTAGAAGACACTTGCCCAAGGTGCCATGAAGTGGGACTGAACTCGGAACCATGTGGTTCGTAAGCAAACTACTTACTACACAACCACTCCTGCACCTCATTTGTATATGACGCCGACGCTTTTGGTCAAAATATGGTTTGTCAATAGCTTCAGTAACAACCACATAATCGAAACACTGAATCTGGCAATAATCTGGCCTCCAAAGGACGAAATTCTTACGAAGATTATATGGAAATATTGAATAATGTCGATGTATTGAGACATAAATACCTATTTGATATTTGAACAATTGTAATTCTAGAATCATTGCAGTCATTATGCACTACAACTATACAGTGCACAGCGCAACAATATACAAATTTCGCTCTCTGAATATAAAGCCTCAATTTTCAACTGCAGCAGCCGCATTGACAAAATCAAATATATTGAGAGAAACAATAACTGAAAGAGAAAAAAAGAAAAAAAAGAAAACAAAACAGTATCATAGTCGATAATAAGCAACCAAAAAATCCGTATTGTTAGCATTTCAGATTTATTGATTCGCTGTAAAATAAGCATGTAACTACACACGTTTAGACAAATAAGACATTTATATTATGAGAGAATGTTTTGTTACAAAGTGAGAGAATGTTTTAGTGTATTGTCATTGGCTGCTATTGCAACTGCAATGCCACAGTTTCAAAGGGTGTTTTCTATTTTCACTATTTCATTACCCGTAGAAACGAGGCTATGTGAGAATATTCTTTAAATTAAGGGCTTACTTTGACCAGGAATAAGCCAGTTTCGTTGGGGAAAAGGGTATCTTAGATTCATTTTATTCAATGTTATTACTCCTCTCTCTTTAAGGCGGCGAGCTGGCAGTATGGTTAGCACGCTGGACGAAATGCTTAGCGGTATTTCGTTTGCCGTTATGTTCTGAGTTCAAATTCCGCCGAGGTCGACTTTGCCTTTCATCCTTTCGGGGTCGATTAAATAAGTAGCAGTTACGCACTGGGGTCGATATAATCGACTTAATCCGTTTGTCTGTCCTTGTTTGTCCTCTCTGTGTTTATCCCCTTGTGGGTAGTAAAGAAATAGGTATTTCGCCCGTCACTACGTTCCGAGTTCAAATTCCGCCGAGGTCGACTTTGCCTTTTATCCTTTCGGGGTCGATAAATGAAGTACCAGTTACGCACTGGGGTCGATGTAATCGACTTAATCTGTTTGTCTGTCCTTGTTTGTCCTCTCTGTGTTTAGTACCTTGTGGGTAGTAAAGAAATAGGTATTTCGCCCGTCACTACGTTCCGAGTTCAAATTCCGTCGAGGTCGACTTTGCCTTTTATCCTTTCGGGGTCGATAAATTAAGTACTACTGAAACACTTGAGTCGATGTAATCGACTAGACTCCTGCCACAAATTTCAGGCCTTGTGCCTATAGTAGAAAGGATTATTTCTGCTTTCTCTAGACGAAAAGAATTAATATGAACATTTGTCATCTAATCTGGCCCTTTAATGCCTTTTGGTCATCGCTATCAATCTCATACTTTCCTAAAGATTCCGTCCTGTTTGCCAGACTTTCCTTTATGTTTACTGATAAAATGTTTCCAAATATATTGCAACATTGACACTTTTACCGAAAGGCATGGTATATTCCGAAACGTGTTAAAGTTTGATTTAGTCATCAACTCCACCTCCAACAGAAAAATGGTAACCTTTGTGTCTGAAAGAGTAACGTAGTCCAGTCATTCAAACTCAGCGGTTACAATGTGTCCAGTACCAACAACATTATATAATGCTTTTAGACACTAGGTTGTGATCTGAGGGAGATTTAGCTGTTATTTTAAAAAGGTCAAGTGACTACATAGAGGATATTTTGTTAGGTGTATATGTTCATGTAGTGTATGCTACGAACCAAAAGGAATATAAAGAAATAAGGGTCTAAGAACACGTTTGATATTTTTCAGTTTAAGCAAGAATAATTCAATAATCAATAGTATTCTGGGATCTTTTCAGTTTAAACGGCAGTTTTTAACATAATTTCTAGGTAACTAAAAAATTTTAAACTTCGTATACTGGTAGAATGTGTTTATAAAACATATTTTTATCTTGGCTTTATTGAGAAAATTCTATAGTTTGTAAGTTATTTGTTGTTTTTTTCTTCAATTTCTGTAATTTCAACCAATCAAATACATCTATTGAGCTGAAAACATTCTGTGCCGTATGAATGTGTCCCTCGTTTAAGAAACAGATTGGGTTTATTTACAATTTGTGAAGTAAAAAAGATACCCTTTCCCCCACCCCTAACCCTAACTAACCCTAACTAACCCTAATCCTAAAACAGATTGAAATGCAATAGATCGATACTAGGGTCATAATTATGGGTGACAATTTCATATGACATCGAAAAGATCCGTTTTCTGCTCCAATTAAGTTATGGTTTTATTTAACTGGATGACTTCTATGTTTTTTTTTAAAGTTGATAATGAAATAATTTTTACAGATAATCATTTAAGTTTCTACTTGTATGACATCAACAATAGCGGTCTGCTATATTATTTTCAATAATGTTTGATTAGATTGGAAAGCACTCCTAATCTATACAAATTCCTCAGCAGTTTTACTATATATGTATATCTTCTGTTAGCACCTATGTAAAATTAATTGGTAATTTTTAACACGATTAAGAAAATGTAATTGTTGTGTTGGCGAAGTTTTGGTCATTCGGTTGAAAGAGCTGTGAATATGATAGCATCCTACCATATCCTGGGCGTGAGTTTAAACTTTTGTTTTGCGTAGCAGCCTAGTCAGAATCACTAGAAATATCTTGTAAAAAGCACTTAAAAACAGACTGGAAATGACTGACTAGAGGAACACGTATCTCACGGGAAGTCAATGAAGTCTACTGTACAGGTTTCCATGAGCAAAAACAACTGATGCTATGCATAGGATCAGTGACTGCCTCAAGAGGAAATTACATTTATCAACTTACCAGTTTCATCCCATGTTCCTCCTTAGTATATGCAGTAAGGTGATCATCTATAAAACTTACTTCATTATCGAGTTAAAAAAAAACAAGCGAACCGCAGCTAATATGTTGTATCCGGTTAAATTTCGTCATAGCTTAAGTGGAACGGAATACTGCCGTTTCATGAACTAGTCTTGTTTAAATTAAGAGATATTTAAATGTCTTCTCTTATTTCGTTATATGATTTATGAGTTGTGTTATGTATATTTTTAGCCACTTAATTCGTTATCTTGATAACTGAATAAACTTTTTGGCACGTTTCAAGGTACATGGTGTCTTTCTGTAAAAGTGTGGATACTCTAAGATGTTTGAAAGCATGAATGACAATGTTTTGTAGTTCAGAAAACTGATCTCCCTCTATTCTCAGATGGTTTTTACGCATGCACAAAGGATTTGAAGTGCAATTAAGAAACCCATTTTAACCACAACCACTAACGTTTCATGTACAGAAATGGTCCAGAGAAGTGAAAGAAATTATGAAAATATGAGCAAAAAATAAAATGAAAATTTGCACAACTAATTGTATGAGATTTCATCAATGACATCACAGTTAAGGAAGCAACGAAGCAGACAATCTCGTATCTCAGATAGAGGAGTTACTCAAGTAATGCTGATACTATCCAGAAACCAAGAAGAATTCTAGTTTGTCGATATTATAGGGTCAGATAAAAGAATTTCTCTTTGAAAGTAGAGGTGCACGGATCTGAACCATGAACAAAAGTTTTGTTTGGTGCTTACCAGTAAACACTACCACTAAACTCTACCAACAAAGATATAGAGTTTGAAAGCATTTATGGGGGAGGAAATAATTACCATTGACAATTTGAGTCTGGTGGGTTGTTGTTTTGCTTTAAATCAGTCTTGATCCAGGAGCTATGATCAAAGTAATTCCACCCGAAATCTTTTTATTGATGGCCGTCAAGATCTTCCACCTGTAACCTTTGTGTCTGAAAGAATAACATGGTCTAGTCTTTCAGACACAAAGGTTACAATGTGTCCAGTACCAACCACATTATACAATGTTTTTAGACACTAGGTTGTGATCTGAGGGAGATTTAGCTGATATTTTAAACAGGCCGAACGACTACATAGAGGATCTTTTGTTAGGTGTGTATGTTCATGTAGTGTTTTCAACATAACCTTTGACAGCATGTTTTGTTTTGATGGTACGGTCTGTTTCTTTTGTTTCTTTTTGGCAATTTAGTTTTTTGACAGTATGGACTTGTAACAGCATAGCCTTTTGATAACATGTTCTTGTCTTTTGACATCATCGTGATCTTTTGACGGTATAGTCTGGTCTTTTGTTAGTGTAATCTTTTGACAGTGTGATCTGTTAAAAGCTTTTACGATCAAGTCAAATGTATGAACTTGCATTAAAGAGAGCGAAGCAATTGAGAGAAGTACACGAGAAAATTCCTACAAAATGGTTTATCTACGACAACGGAAGCTGAACTGTATAGTTTTACTGCAAAACTCCAATTGCCATTAACGTGTTTGACGTCATTCATTATGAACACTACAAGAAAACCATCTATATATGAACTAAGTGTTTTAAACCTGCTGTTTCATAACACAGACTACAACATACATTATTTTGAAAGTACTAAGAAATAAAATAGTAACTGCCTTTAGAAAAGATATATTGCAATAGCATCGGTGAATGTGACCGTGGTAGGAGATGATTAAACAGTAACAATGTCGGTGGCAGTAGCCGTAGATTTAGCAGCAGTGGAGGCAATGGCAGCAGCAGCAGCAGCAGTGGTAGCAGCAGCAGCAGCAGCTAATGAATAGAATGTCAGAGAAGCAGAAACATTCACACAAAGAATTTTACACAAAGCCCGGGGTTGATGTGGCTGTTGAAATTTTGTAGAATAAAGCAAATATTTCAATTATATGACCAAAGAGCGTAGAAGGGAATATTTCTACGATTTAATGTTTTAATCACTAATCAATTAATGTATTGTTTAGGTAAACTCATGAATATTAAAAGTAACCAGAGGTGATGTACTGAATACCCTATGAGTAAGTGGTCTTTGTAGTAAAGTGACATTTATGGGTATGTTTCGGTGTATTAGGCGTCATCTCTATAGTAAAGTATACGCAAACTTGTCACATCAATTGACAATAATTTAACCCAAACGCGTAAACTCAGAGAATTATACTTAATTTCTTAAGATCATCTCCCCATTTCTTTGAGAGCTTTTAACAACCACCTCTCTCTCTTTTACTCTTTTACTTGTTTCAGTCATTTGACTGCGGCCATGCTGGAGCACTGCCTTTAGTCGAGCCAATCGACCCCGGGACTTATTCTTTTTTTTTTGTAAGCCCAGTACTTATTCTATCGGTCTCTTTTTGCCGAACCGCTAAGTGACGGGGACGTAAACACACCAGCATCGGTTGTCAAGCAATGCTAGGGGGACAAACTCAGACACACAAACAAACACACATACATATATATATATACATATATATGACAGGCTTCTTTCAGTTTCCGTCTACCAAATCCACTCACAAGGCTTTGGTCGGCCCGAGGCTATAGCAGAAGACACTTGCCCAAGGTACCACGCAGTGGGACTGAACCCGGAACCATGTGGTTGGTTAGCAAGCTACTTACCACACAGCCACTCCTGCGCCTCTAGATTTTTGTTTTTCATTCTCTTACTAAGAGGGAAATTTTAAATAATTTAAAATCTTCTGTATTTAGCATTCAATACACTACCCCTTTGTGGAGGCGCGTGGCTTAGTGGTTAGGGTGTCAACATTATGATCGTAAGATTGTGGTTTCGATTCCTGGACCGGGCGACGCGTTGTGTTCTTGAGCAAAACACTTCATTTCACGTTGCTCCAGTCCACTCAGCTGGCAAAAGTGAGTAACGTTGCGATGGACTGGCGTTCCGTCCAGCTTGGGGAAAAATACGCCGTTGAAACCGGGATACCGGGACCATGAACCTGGCTAGGCTTTAAAAGGGCGCATTTATTTTTTTATTTACACTACCCCTTAAAAATTTATCTAAATCCACGCCATTATCCTATTTCAGTTATTTCCCAATTCTATTTTGCCTTTGTAAATTATACTGGTCAAATTTTTAATTGGGTAGATTATACTCCACTCTACCAACTTTGCGGAGTCATTTTTTTCTCGCCTTATGAACAATGATAGGCTTGTAAACCGTATCCCCAAGGAGAAAGCCTCCACCTTCACTACCCGCTATGTATTCAACTCCTTGTTATACACTCTGAACCAATCCACCTCCAACGCTACCGCCTTCTACTCCAATAGGCTTGCGCACCTCACATTCATACATACCAAATGCAGATATACTTCCAGCTGTTTTAAACAAACTAGGTTATAGGTCATAAATATGCTCCTTCCAATATAATTTTAAACATTGCACCTCAGAATCTGCTCCTATAGTGGATTAAAATTTTGGTACAAGGCCAGCAATTTCGGGAGGGATTAAGTCGATTACATCGACACTGGTACTCAACTGATACTTATTTCATCGACCCTGATGGTATGATAGGTAAAGTCAACCTCGGCAGAATTTGAACTCAGAACGTGAAGACGGACGAAATGCCGCTAAGCATTTTGCCCAGCGTGCTCACGTTTCTGCCCATCTGCCGCCCTATAATCTGTTCCTATATTTACCAAACTCTTTTGTTTAATATTTTGTATGGGAGTATATCCTAAAAGCCCGTTCCAAAATGCAAGCCTTGGCCATCTTATAACTTTAGGGTTATCAAAATATATGGATCTCCGTCGGTTTCGACGATGGGCATTTAGTTGATTGATCAACTAAATTACCTGCTCATTGAATTAGAATGGAATGGGCTGGGAATTTTCCCAAACACGTATGTGCACTTAACGTAATTCTTAAGCAGAATCAGTATAATACGGCATGTAACAAGGCTTGTTCTTTGAATTATAGTCCCACTCCATCTATCAGGCTTCCTCGTAGTTTCCATCAACCTAATGTAACTCACAGAACATGAGTTAGCCCAAGGCAATGATAAAAACTTACCCAAGGTGCCTCACAGCGGGATCGAAACTGGAACCTCGTATTTGCGAAGCGAACTTCTTAACCATTCGACCATGCTGCGCCCACCTCAGGAATTGTAGTGGGACTGTCTAACATAACGTTATCTAATGTGTCCTTTCATTTTTATGATACTGGATTGAGATTTGAGGGAGATTAGGCAGTTATTTCTAGCAGGTATAGGAACCATGTAAATATGTTAGGCCATCGACTAGTGTTTCTTGATTTTAAAAAGACTTTAAAGAGTGGTAGAGAGAAGAAGGAAGAGAGAGAAAGGGGGAGAGGAAGAGAGCGAGAGAGAGAGAGAGAGGAAGGAAGAGACGAGTGAGAGTGAGAGATACGGTCAGAGAAGGAGAACACGACTATTGCAATTTAACTCCATTTGCCAATAAGTACACTGCAGCGAGAAGAGGACACATGTCGGCTGCTTGTGCCAAGAAAAATGCAATCGGAAACCAACACCAATCGACACACACACACACACACACACACACACACACATGTAGGCACAGAAGCACACGCGCAAACATGCAACACATACATACACACAGTGTTGTAGACACAAGCACACAGGCACACTGGCACACAGAAGCAAACACAAACGTACAAGTACGCATACACATATAGATACGCATACACATGCATGCGATTGCATACATGCTTAAAGGTTCCAATACTGTACTGCAATGTCCACTACGGCTGCAAGAGTACACATAATATCGTTATAATTACTGCAATTTATTTTGTAGCAGCTAATCAACGGGCATGAGGTGTGGGGGGGGGGTTGGGGTTGGTATACGTCTGATTGCAACAATCAGTGAGTGCGAATTCACGTACCTTTCTACCAAGCGGGGAAAAAAGTAGAGATGAATGGATTTTCTTTATCTCTCAATCGAATATACAGTATAACAATAACACAAAGCCGGTGCATATATTTACTCGTATCATTCACATACGTACACATACACATAGATGTACGCACACACGAGCACACACACACACACACACACCACACACACACACATACATGCACACGCACATCCATGCTGGCATATATATATATATATATATATATATATATGTGTGTGTGTGTGTGTGTGTATGTATGTACACATGCATACATTCATACATATTTACACTCATACACGCATACATACTTACAGACACGCACACACACATCCATGCTGGCATATATATATATATATATATATATATATATATATGTATGTGTTATGTATATACACATGCATACATTCATACATATTTACACTCATACACGCATACATACTTACACGGCTATAAATATGCACATAAATGCATGCAGCTATACACATACGCACATACAGACACACTCACATACGTATATACATATATGAACGAATAGCAATACATGTACATATGCAAACACACATTGTGCGCATGCGTATGTGTGTTATGCTCTTTTCTTCTGATTTCTCGTGTATTCTAGCCTCACTAATATTAAGTGTCATATCTATGATAGCACCGCATTGACGTAACCGTACAGTAACATCATGACAGTGCGTGGGAGAATTTAATAATCTTGATCACCGGAGAAAAGGAATCAATAACATCTCATTCATCGTGATATCATTGATCAAATTTGATTAGTTTCGTCCGCGTAGCTGTTGTCAGTATTTGTACGGAAGGATGAAAGGCGAGCGAGCTTTGACAGAAACGTGATAGTTACTATAATGTATCTGGACAACTCTTCGTTACTAAGCTGCCTCAAGCGACGGTGATGCTGTTATAATCGCTATTCTAACTATTTTGATATCTAACAATACACTGTTATTCTTTATGATATCATTACAGATATCACCTGTTATCTGTTTCATATCTCATTCACTTAAGTTACATTTGCATTACCTGTGTTATGTGAATTGTGTGTTGAGAGAAATTTGGATGTTTAGATATCAAAGAATCTTATGAAGAGTGACAAGCTAGCCAAATCTTACTGTAAACATTTATTATTATTATTATTATTGAGTGAGAGAGCAGTGCATGCCATCAAAGTGACACTGGGGTATAAATATACGAAGCTCAGTATATACCCATCATGACTATTCGTCTGATATGGGTACACCAGGCACGTGCATCACAACTATATGTGCGCGACATGGTGACCCTATATCAAGTTAAACAGCGCGTGACCTTGCAGGTAGGGCCCAGTTAGAATTTTCTTCAGGTCGAGTAGCCCATCCCGCTGAAAAGATCCCTGAATAAGGGTTGTTTTAGGACATTGAAAGAAACACCCATGTTTGAAGAGGTGAATTATTCAAACCCCAAAGAATTCCTCTCAACACATGGCTATGATGCTCTCCCACTACTTCTGCTCGTGATCAGAGATGCACATTATTATTATTATCACTATTGAGTGAGAGAGCGGTGCATGCCATCAAAATGACACTGGAGTACAAATATACGAGGCCCAGTATACCCATCATTACTGATGGATATATATGGTTGTGGTGCATGTGCCTGGTGTACCCTTATCAGACGAGTAGTCATGATGGGTATATACTGAGCTTCGTATATTTATACCCCAGTGTCACTTTGATGGCATGCGCTGCTCTCTGATGGGTATACTGATAAGGGTATACCGGGCACATGCATCGCAGCCATATGTGCGTGACATGGTGATCTCATATCAATATAAACAGTGCATGACCTTGCAGGTGGAGCCTAGTTTATTATTATTATTATTATTATTATTATTATATTATTATTATTATTATTATTATTATTATTATTATTATTATTATTATTATTATCGCACCGCTGCCCTCCTTCAATCGGGCAGGCAAGGCACTTTTCCTTGCAATTGGAAACCAACTGTGGCGAAAGAGGTTGCTTGGTGGACAAAGCTAAAAGGCAAGAAGACAGATACATTCCTCTTTGGTAGAGCTCTCATTGACTTTTTGAAGTTTCCCTTGAAAAGGAAATTGAATGTGGAGAGCGAAGTGCTGTCCTCGAGTGAGTTTATTGAAAGTGGGATGAAAGTTGCGAAAATGGCAAGAGAGGGTGTTACCTCTCTAAGTGCAGAACTGTGAGTCGGAGAGAATGAACTGACAAGGGCACTTGCTCCTGGGGTTTCAGGGAAATCTTGGACAGTGGGGTTCCTCGATTATTCTGGAAGTATACTTTCTTTATTTCTGTCTTCCTTTCTTTCTGTCTGTTTTCTTTCTTTCTGTCAGTCTTTCTTTTTTTCTGTTTGTCTTTCTTTCTTTCATTAAAAATTTTCTTGACATGGATAAGTTAGTTTTCCTCTTTTGCAGCCTCTAAGTACAGTTTTGTCTACCAGGAGTTGATCCTTGGTACCTCTGCACTTACGCTTGCAACCATTCTGCTCATGTGGCAGGACTCCATTTTTCTCCAGATATCCGTATATTGACTCTGCGACTATTCCAGTCAATAATTTCCACATAAGTGGAAAAAAATGATATCGGCCTGTAATTGTTCACCGTATTGCCTTTTTCGATGTTTTTCAAGCACAGCACTGCCCTACCCATTGTCAACCACTCTGGTATTACTTGGTCGGCATTTAACAAGGTGTTCAGTTGCGCAGCTATTCGTGCATGACATTCACCAAATCTTTTGATCCAGTAGCCTCGAACTCCATCTGATCCCGGGGCCTTCCAGTTGCTCATTCTTTATTTTATTTTATTTTATTTTAGTTTTTGCTGATTTCCTTCACTTCCCTAACTGAAATGACTAGTTCTGCCTGTTTTGGACAGACTACTGTTTGTTTTAGTTCTTTCAACCATTCAGTATCCTTCTTGTGTTCCTTGTCTTTGCTCTAGATGCCACTCCAAAACCTTTGATTTTCAATGTTATCTTGTATCAACTTTCATTTCTACACTCGCCATTTTATTTCTTTGTAGAATCTCTTCTGATCGACTCTGAATAACCTATTCTGGTGGCAACCTTTCATTCTTTGGTCGTATCTTACCATCTTTGCTTTCTTTGCTACGAGGCGCTGTTTCAGTTCTTTTATTACCACTTTCAGGCCCTTTCTTTCAATATCATACTTCCTGTTCAGTACCCTGTATTTTTGTTCACTTTTAAACCCTCCCTTCTCTTTTCGAGCAAACACAGAAATGTCCTTCGAGAGCATATTTGACCCCGTCTGTATGCTTCTTTTCCACAATGGATCTTTTCTTTTGTCACTCCCAATATATTTCTTTTCCTTGACATCAGCACCCACATTTTCTGCTACAACAATACTTGCTGCCTTGATCAAATTATTTGTTTCTGTGATGTTGTTTGTTCTGATGTATTTCAGAATTTCATTCACATTTTTCGTTTCTTGATTCAATTTCCACCGATCAACCCTTTTAAGGTTGTCAATAATGTCGTTATCGTTCTCCTGTAGCGTTGCTTTATTCTGTCGTAAATTGCCTTTTGCCTATCTGTCATGTCACCATCAGTTTTATTGTCACACACATGCACACACACCCCCACACACACATGATCTCTCTCACTTTCTCCGCATTCATCACCCTCTTGTACTATCTTATATCCCTCCCCAAAACTACACACTCAATAACACAATAAAATGGTCAAATTTTTTCCCCAAGATCTTAGACCCCCCCTTGGAGTAAACATCCTGACCAATTACAAAAGAAACCAGCAAAACATTTTTTTCTTCTTCCCTCTCTCCCTTTTCTTCCTGTCCTTCTTTAACACTACTTTCAGATACAAAACACACACACACACACACACACACGCACACACACATGCTCTCTCTCTCTCTCTCACTTTCTCCCCATTCATCACCCTCTTGTACTATCTTATATCCCTGCCCACCACTACACACTCAATAACACTATAAAATGGTCAAAATTTTTCCACAAGAACTTAGTTCAATTTGAAAACTCCACCAGAATGGACGAAAGCGCTAATATATAATATATGATATAAGTTATATGATGTATAAAAACATGTAATATACAATTAGATATCTGTAAATATAAAACCATCCGAATTTCTGAGTACCTCATTTCTTCTAATATATATATATATATTTGTATGTATGTGTGTGTATATGTTTGTGTGTCGGTGTTTGTCCCCCCAACATCGCATGACAAGCAATGCTGGTGTGTTTACGTTCCCGCAACTTAGCGGTTCGGCAAAATTGACCGATAGAATAAATACTAGGCTTCCAAAGAATAAGTCCTCTGGTCGATTTGCTCGACTGAAGGCGGTGCTCCAGCATGGCTGCAGTCAAATGACTGAAACAAGTAAAAGAGCAAAAGAGTAAAGAGAGAGACGATCAAATAAATTCCTTACTAAACACTGCCAACATAATCATTATTTATGTACAAGCATATCTCATTTTACGAGGACTCGCTTTACGAGACCCCGGCTTTACGAATTTTATTTTATAATATATTTTTCAAGGCACAAGATCCAAATTTTGAACGAAGCGCGAAAGATTCTCCTGTCATAACAAATACTTATGCGTGTTACTGAGAACTTTATAGAGAGCGAAAAAAAGCTTCTAAGCAAACAACTCTAGACTTGTGCTTTAAAAAGAAATCCACAAGTTCGTCTACAAGTGATGGTGTGTGTGAGTCTAGTGGGAGTGAAAGTGATTCAGAAAACGATGATAATAATATCTTTTTATCATAAATAATCTTGGCACTTTTATATTTGTAAATATTCTTTACATTCTACTGTTGTTTTATTACCATTTATTTACGTGTATTATAAATTTTATAGGTAAATATGTTTTCTGGGAACGAATTTACAACATTGCTACTACTATGGGAAATTATTGCTCTGCTTTACGAGTTTTTACTTTACGATCGGCCTCCGGGAAAAAGTTAACTCGTACATCGAGTCATTACTGTACGTTTATTTGTGATTCAATACGAAGCTAACACAAACACCAGTAAACACTCAGTGATTTTTTAGGAATAGGATAAGCACCTTAATGAATTATTTGTATGAGATTTATCAAAAAGTTATCAAATAATTTGGCGCGTGATATTATGGTATTACATATCGAGTCATTATCCGACGATTTAATTTCCAAATTGAATAGCGTTTGGCGAGACAAATCGAAATAAAACTTACTGAAATAAAAAAAAAGTGTGCATTTATCTTGTTGAAAATCTCTCACAGAAATTTGAGAAAGTAGGCGTAGGATAATTTGGATTTCGAAACGAAAACTTTTGCTCCAAAATGTTCTATTAGTCATTTATCTCTGATTCACCGTATTAAAATGCAGTGTTCTTGCTTTTTTGTAACCAAACACCAGTAATAAACGAGGACATATGCATCTATTCAAACATTAAATCGGAATAAAACTGTTAAATAATAGAGAAACGAAAGTAAACAATGGAAAAATAAATTAACAGTAAATAAATATACCCGGTATAAAACGGCTAAATAAAATTTAAAAATAAATTTATGCGTGGGAAAAATAACATGTTAATTACGAACGCGAAATTAATGGCATAAAATCTCAAGCAAGGATAACTTACAATTCCTTTTCCTATTGCATCTCTAACGAAACACCCAAAGTTTCTTACACTCGATATAATAAAACAGTAATATTCCAAACAAAGTCCCATCTGCATATTTTTAGAACAACTACGTTTATATACAAACCCTTAAGACACTGAAAACAATTACGGGCCATGCAAAAAACCTAGGTACGATATTCGAAATTTCTCTAACATCTGCAGAAACAAATACTTGCTCTACTACACAGCTTGCCACAAGTCTAACCAGAATTTGCATCGCACATACCAACACCAGTTCTTTGGATTGTTCAAGGAATATAAAAAATAAAAAGTACCAGAACACGATCCATTTTTTAAAAGATCTGCTCAACACACAATATACCATAGCAATTACGTTAATAGAGACACACCATATGCCAGATGTACGAGAAGCTTAAGTGCATATAGCAAGCTCTCCAAAATATAGACTAGACCATCGATCCAGAAAGAATGCCGGGCTGGCTCTGTTTCCTGAGGAGACTTCGTTGCTGATGTTGTTCCCAGTTCGTCCCATCAAGTTAAGTGAATCACTGAACGTCCATGTGATACAGAAGAACTTTATTCTATGTGTCATCTAGTGACCTTCGCCTACAGCTTGTCAACGTAACTGCATTAAAGTGTCTCTAATAAATATACAAGATACTACTTGGACACGGTGACATATGGGCTACCATCATCCTTATGGGAGATTTGAGATCTACTGGGAATAAAGTGGCATTCAAACGATATTAAGCCCAGATGTTCACTTTTGAACAGAATGTAATTGTTGATGCTGAATAACATACTAACACAGTCGAGATGGTTGAAAAGTCCTGATATTTTCGATTAGTATATAGTTAAATGCTTGACATAGAAATATAAAAATATAGCTAAACTTTCATATGTAAATCAATTCTCACTTCAGGGCTAGTATCGAAGTAGCTTTTCTTTGAAAATATAGCCAATTTTATTTTAACAGTTGTTTGTTGTTTGTTCCTTCTCGAGCCACGCCTGGCTCATAGGGCTGGTTTCCCGGTTTCCTTGGCATATAGGATTCCCCACATGGACGGGACGCCGGTCCGTCGCAGGTGAGCTACAAGATGGAGGAGGAAAGAGTGAGAGAAAGTTGTGGCGAAAGAGTCAGCAGAAGTTTGCCATTACCTTTTGCCGGAGCCGCATGGAGTTTAGGTGTTTCGCTCATAAACACACACATCACTCGCGATCCCTCAACCGCGAGTCCGCTGCTCTAACCACTAGGCCATGTGCCTCCACTTATTTTTTAACAGTACATAACTAATATTTGTTACAGTACCATTGTCGTATTGTCTGTCAAAGGCCATGTCTTCTAGTGACAACTTCTGTTAATTACCCACCAGGCTAGTTTTCTATTGTAGTAAGGACTCACAAAGTGAAAAACGAAAAAAAAAAAATGTATATTTTCATTCCGGAAAAAAAAAAAAAAACTTTAGAAATGGTTTCTGATTCTTGCATAAACCCGTTAATTTTAAGGTCGTAGATAAGTCAATTGTATCGATCCCATGTATTTTATTTTACCGACGGAAAGCAAAGTGGCTCTCGGCGACGAAATTTGAACCAGAACATAAAGAGCCGGAAGAAACGCTGCTAAGCATTTCATCCGACTCGCTAACGATTCTACCTGCTCACTCCATTAAAGGCTTTAGAGATGAGAGATATCAAGTATCTCAACGAACCAGCATCATATTAAATACAGGCTTTTACTTTTTTTTTATTCTTAATGCATTTTCCTCCATTTTTCGATGTTGGCATGGATGAGATGGGTTTTAGAAATAATTACATTTCCAGATTACATATGCAATTTGCTGGAGCAATATTTAAAATTCTCTTTCAACTGCAAGTTCTTGAAAGTTCCAGATCAAGATTCCCGAATGTTACTGTTGTTATTTTACCCACACCTGGGGGCAATGAACTATTAGAATCGTTAAAATTCTGAGACAGAAATTCCTTGTTATACTTCTTCGGGCTTTTTCTGTTCTAAGTTTAATCACATCGAGATTAAATTTTTTTAAAATCCAACCTGGGCCGATAAAATAAACTACCAGTCAAATACTAGGATCGATGGTATCGACTAAGTCCCTTCCCTCAAAACTCCAAACTTTTTGCCAAATCACTAAAATAAAATTTTATCAATCCTCATAATGTGAAGAAAATGAATCGAATCTATAAAAATTTGACTTTAGAATCAAGATGCGTTGAACAAAATACATCAAAATATAAAATATGGCCTTCTATTACAGTGTAACGCAGTTATTATCAATGTTTTAAATTGCTTATCCTATAAAATATTTGAAAAGTTTATTCCTCGTCAGCGCATTAAAGTTTCTGTTATTTAGCACCAGATCAGCTCTAACTGAGAAGACTTATGAACAAAGACATTCCAGCCGCGACCGTCCCATGTTTCGCATATGTAAAACTATACTCTCTAACGTGTCCCTTTCTTTTTTCAATATGACCGATGCAATATGAGGGAGATCTGCCGGTTAATTCTAGCAGGTCAAACGACCAAGTAGAGATACCCTCATCAACTCGAGCGCCAGAGAAGGCAAGTTGCAAGTAAATCGACTCCGTGTACTAGTTTTGAGTTCCAAACGAATATATTTCAATTGTGTCATGAATACCCTTTGATAAAACCCTATTTCAACCCCATTCCCCTTTCAAGGGGAATGCGGTGGAAATTAATATCTGGTAATAAAGGGGAACGGGGTGGAAATTATTATCTGGTACCTCGTATTTATTGAGCATCGATCTGTAACGCTGATCCTTCGGCGTTTGTTGCTTGTATAGCTTTATTTATAACATTTATGATTTTCAGTAAGTTACGAACTTCGTACAGTCACGAATTCCTCTTTCCCATAAACCAGGATATTTGTACCTAATCAATAAATAAGTTTCGTCTTTGATTTTTTGCTGCCATTAATCTGTCAATAGTATCACACAGAAGGACAGGAAGTTATAAATATGCAACATTGTTTCTCAGATGTTGTTAGATTAGTAGAGTAAGTGAGACATGAAGTTTATTTAACTAATATTATCAAAAACGAAGGCGACGAGCTGGCGGAAGCTTTAGCACGTCGGGCAAAATGTTTAGCGGTATTTCGTCTACCTCTACGTTCTGAGTTCAAATTCCGCCGAGGTCGACTTTGTCTTTCATCCTTTCGGGGTCGATAAATTAAGTACCAGTTACGCACTAGGGTCGATGTAATCGACTTAATCCGTTTGTCTGTCCTTGTTTGTCCTCTGTGTTTAGTCCCTTGTGGATAGTAAAGAAATAGGTATTTCGTCTGCCGCTACGTTCTGAGTTCAAATTCCGCCGAGGTCGACTTTACCTTTCATCCTTTCGGGGTCGATTAAATAAGTACCAGTTACGCACTGGGATCGATATGATCGATTTAATCCTGTCCTTGTTTGTCCTCTCTGTGTTTAGCTCCTTGTGGGTAGTAAAGAAATAGATATAATCGACTTAATCCGTTTGTCTGTCCTTGTTTGTCCCCTCTGTGTTTAACTCCTTGTGGGTAGTAAAGAAATAGATATAATCGACTTAATCCGTTTGTCTGTCCTTGTTTGTCCCCTCTGTGTTTAGCTCCTTGTGAGTAGTAAAGAAATAGGTATTTCGTCTCTTTACGTTCTGAGTTCAAATTCCGCCGAGGTCGACTTTGCTTTTCATCCTTTCAAGGTCGATCTAATCGACTGGCCCCCTCCCACCAAATTTTGGGACTTGTGCCTAGAGTAGAAAAGAATATTGTCAAGAAAGGGAGAGAACAAACTGTATTTAAATAAAATACAATTAATTAAAACAAATGTAGTGCCGCACTGAGTTCGATCTTTGGCAGTAGAGCGACCACTCTGAACATTCTTTTGCATAATTAAACCTGACCAGCGAAGCATAGTCTAAACTTTACTACCAGATATTAGATAATTGAAGAAACGTATAAATTGTTTGTGAACGAACACTAAACAGCATTGTAACAAGAGAATGATCACACTTAATTTTTAATTATTTTAATAAATTAGAATTCGGGAATTATCTCCTATTTCGCTTACGACTGGTGCTG
>NC_043001.1:23924370-23968599 GCF_006345805.1 Octopus sinensis
GAAATGTACACCCCTCCTGTGTATATATACATGCCTCTTTGTGGTGTGCATATATATATATATATATATATATGTATATGAATGTATATGATTGATGATTGATTGATTCTAGTTTCAGCTCATGAGCTGTGGCCATGCTGGGGCACCGCCATATATATATATCTATATATATATATATATATATATATATGTATGTATATGAATGTATACGAGACCAAAGTGTACGTACGCCGCTATATATATATCTCTATATATAAAACTGAGAATGTGTGTCTGTCTGTCTGCCTGTCTGTCTGTTTGTGTGTTTCCCTAAAACTTGAGAACTACACAACCAATTTCATTCAAATTTTACACATGCCTTACTTAGGGTCCGGGGAGTGTCATCGGCAAAAAATTTTTTAAAACTTTTTGCCTAGGGCGAGCCCAAAGCAATATCATATCTTCTCCACTATTTCAGTATTACGTGTTAAAAGTGAAGCAAAAACATTTCTCTATTTTATGTCAGATACTTTCACTTTAACAATAAAAATTATAATAACAATTGAATTATTTGTAGTAAGTAATAATTAAAATCAAACTAAAGTATAATATAATCGTAACATAACAAAAGTAAAAATAGCAATTGGTATAAAATTGCATCAATAAAATTAGCGTGCAGAAATGGAATAGTCCAGATGGATAATAAAAAATGAAATTAAAGAAAAGACTATTGTCTATAAAGTATACAATGCAGAGAAAAAAGATTTGAACACCTGGAGGAAAGCACCATCGAAAAGTGTCTTGGTGCGACTATGAAAGATATCTAACCAGAGGCGGTAAATTCGCCACAATAGAAGCAAGGTTCGAGTCAATGGAGCGTGCAAGTGAGTACTCGACTCGAACTTGCAAAGTGGAAATATTTTATTTTTACCTTTATATCTGGGACGTAGGACGTGCCGGATAAAAATTAAAAATGACTTCCCCACCCGAAGTTGAGGTAGGCTGGATTGTAGCACACTTCTATACAAGAGGGAGGACAAGATGCAATTGATCGAAATTGCAAGAGACGGGCTTACAATTCCAGTCTGTTATATATTTTAAGTATTGTTATCACTAGCGATATCAAGATATAACTTTGTATTTTGTATTTTAGGTGTAGATGTATATATATAGATGTACATGTAATATGTACACATATATATACACATATATACATGCACTAGCACTATGATCCGGCAACGACGGGTCATAATGCTAATATATATATATATATACAAAATGGGACAAGAACGCAAAATATCCGTCCAGCTAGGTGATACAAAAAGGGACAACAAAACACCCAGATAGACAATACAAAGGAACCAAAGACGGGTTATTCGAAGTTTTCTATGTTTGTGTGTGTGTGTGTGTGTGTGTGTGTGGTGTGTGTGTGTGTTTGCCTAGGATTGCATTTAAGCGTTTTGTGAAGGTATTAGTAGATATATAAGTATATATGTGTACATTTAGGTTTCTATGCATATATGCATATGTACATACATGTATATGTATGTATATACGCAAATGTGTTTATGTATGTGAGTGCGTAAATAAATGTATAATTGTGTCATTATTGATATATTTGTAAATTTATGCTGACTAGTTACTTTAATGCTTATTCATATTACTTCCAGTTTAAGTGTTTCCGACTCAATTTTCGTTCCCCAATCTTTGTATACTTTAACGCAAACAGTAGAAAGCAAATTTCTAAGATCTAAACAACAGAAGAGAAGCTATCTAATATACATTACGTTTTGTACGTAGCGAACAGAAACTGGATGGTAATAAAAATAAACTAAACTAAACTAAAAAATAAATAAATAAAAGGAATGATGAAAGAAAACGGGTGGAAAATGGTGGCATTAATAATCCTGTGTGGTAAACAGGTAAAAAATGCAAGCTGAAGATGGCTGACGATGATCAAACTGTGATTGATGTCGCCGGGTCAAAATCAATCTATAAAATGTAACAAACAGGAGTGGCTGTGTGGTAAGTAGCTTGCTAACCAACCACATGGTTCCGGGTTCAGTCCCACTGCGTGGCATCTTGGGCAAGTGTCTTCTGCTATAGCCCCGGGCCGACCAATGCCTTGTGAGTGGATTTGGTAGACGGAAACTGAAAGAAGCCTGTCGTATATATGTATATATGTATATATATATATATATATTTATATATATATATGTGTGTGTGTGTGTGTGTGTGTGTGTGTGTGTTTGTCCCCCTAGCATTGCTTGACAACCGATGCTGGTGTGTTTACGTCCCCGTCACTTAGCGGTTCGGCGAAAGAGACCGATAGAATAAGTACTGGGCTTACAAAGAATAAGTCCCGGGGTCGATTTGCTCGACTAAAGGCGGTGCTCCAGCATGGCCGCAGTCAAATGACTGAAACAAGTTAAAAAGAGTTAAAGAGTAAAGAGTAAACATGTCTCTGAGTTCAAAATGAAAGACACAAATAAAATAAACAAAAGAAAAAAGAGAAAAGCTAGGTCTAAGTCTAAGAAGGGGTATTAACAAACCCTTAAGTAAATGCAAGGGAATTGTTTCAGTGACAAGGTCACAGATGTGCAACAAAGGATTTTTTCCACAATATAATTGCCTTTTTTGTTATATCTAACAAAGCATTTGTAAAATTTGAAAAGCAACATTGTGTGAATGTCAGGTGGATTTTAATTCATTGCTTTTCTTTTTTCTGCCTTCAAAACGCGAATTATTTGAAAATATCTTTACTCGATATTTATATTTAAATATAAGAAAATTACAAGGAAATTCGCAGATCTTCTTTTTATACTTTATAACCAAATAGATTTACAGTTATGCATTTTCTGACAAAACCGGAAGCTAGAAACATATGCAGGTCGTAATGAAAAAAATTAGCAATTAAATATTAATTCTGGATGACTTAGCCTTGAGCCATTCATTCTAAATGTGTCTACAAACATATATTCTTTTCTACTCTAGGCACAAGGCCCGAAATTTGGGGGAAGAGGGCCAGTCGATTAGATCGACTCCAGTACGCAACTTGTACTTAATTTGTCGACCCCGAAAGGATGAAAGATGAAGTCGATCTCGGTGGAATTTAAACTCAGAACGTAAAGACAGACGAAATACCGTTAAAATATGCAAACATATATTGAAATACACACTCTCTCTTTCTTTGTCTCTCTTACGTACAAACTCATACATATATACAATTGTATGTGCTTGTATACACATAATGATGATGATGATAATAATAATAATAATAATAATAATATAATAATAATAATAATAATAATAATAATAACAATAATAATAATAATAATAATAATAATAATAATAATAATAATAATAATAATAATAATAATAATAATAATAAAATACCCTGATGCAGTACCAGGCAGTGGCTCTCATGGCTTCTGATCTTAACTGATTGGAAGTGTTATCATGTACGTTGTTTTGTATTGGTATAAAAGATGGGCTACAGCAAATATTCTGCTCAATACCACAGATTTGCTTGTCAGTTGTTTGACCATAACCAGTTGAGCATGTCCCTTTGTGACTGACGATATGTGCATCTCTGATCACGAGCAGAAGTAGTGGGGCAGCATCATAGCCATGTGTTGAGAAGGATTCTTTGGGGTTTGAATAATTCACCTCTGGAAACATGGGTGTTTCGTTCAACGTCCTTAAACAACCCTTATTCAGGGACCTTTTGAGCGGGATGGGTTACTCGATCTGAAGAAAATTCTAACTGGGCTCCACCTGCAAGGTCATGTGCTGTTTATCTTGATATGAGATCACCATGTCGCGCACATATGGTTGTGATGCATGTGCCTGGTGTACCCTTATCAGACGGGTAGTCATGATGGGTATACTGGGCTTCGTATATTTTACCCCAGTGTCACTTTGATGGCATGCTCTGCTCGCTCACTCAATAATAATAATAATAATAATAATAATAATAATAATAATAATAATAATAATAATAATAATAATAATAATAATAATAATAATAGTAATAATAATAGTAATAATAATAGTAATAATAATAGTAATAATAATAGTAATAATAATAGTAATAATAATAATAATAATGAGGTAACTCGAATGTGGAGTCTAAATTACCAGAAACAATTCCTATCATAGTAGGCGCATTAGGTTTGATGAAAAAGTATTAAGATACATACATAACAAAAACACTAGGACTAACAAGCATATATAACATACAGAAAATAGCACTACTAGGCACGGCACTCAGAGCTGCACTCGGGAGTGCAATGAAAGCACGTGATAAAAATAAGACTACTGAATAACAACAACAACGACAATAATAATAATGATGATTATGGTGATGATGATGATGATGATGATGATGATGATGATGATGATGATGATGATAATAATAATAATAATAATAATAATAATAATGATGATGATAATAATAATATAATAATAATAATAATAAAATAATAATAATAATAATAATAATAATAATAATAATAAGCACAAGAATCTGAGGCCCAATTATCTCCCTTACCATTACCCCCACCTTTGTTAGTGTTAGTGTTCAGGTCACTGCTTGGAATAGAAATCGGAATCTTGGGGTTACTACTAACCCCAAGATTCCGAATTCGATTCCAAGCAGTGACCTGAACACTAACAACAACAATAACATCAATAATAATAATAACATCGAAAAATACCTTAGGAATGAGAACCCAGGTTCGAAATTTCCCCAAAACACCCGAAGAAGGCTGGAGGGTATATCAGCCGGAACGTTGTGTTAACAACAAACAAGATGAGGACAAATATCCGTCGAATGTAAATAATGTAAATAATGTGGAGTAAACAGTGGTTAAGCGGAAGGAAACTCAAATCAGTTGGACTGCTTGACAAGGGCCGATGTGTTCTAGGACTGCATCTTACTCCGGTGTCTTTTTTGGCATGGTTTCTACGGCTTGATGTCCTTCTTCAATCCAGTCTCTTTACAGAGCGAACCGAGTGCTTTTTAGGTCACCATACAGCTCGCAGGTCTATAAACCCTGGTAGGGGTATGGTCAGCTTCAGGTTAGTGGACGAGGGAATTGAACAATGAGAAGCGGCGGGAGGCAGTGGCGGATTTTGTAGATGATCTGCATGGCTGCCCACAAATAATAGGGGAAGAGATTCGTCACTAGCATATGAAATACGTATGTGATTGTGTATGCCCATGTTTGATACACACGCTCACGCATACATGTATGAATGTCTGTGAGTGAGCACACATTTATCCTGAGGTTGACAACAGCCAGTTGAAGTAGACCCACGCAAAAATATCTTAGGAGGCTGCAGAAAAACTAAATGTTTGTTGATCAATAGTTGAACGATATAAGCACCACATTAAAAAGTGTGGAAAACTCGATAAACGGGTGTCATACGTACGGGTTGAACGTTAAAAAAAGTACCGTTACAAAGTCATCTTGGATTAAAACTGGATTCTATAGACAACGAACGGTATACCACGCAGTGAATGATCTGAGGTGAAGCATCAAAACGCTTTCCCGAATCAAAGCTACCTCAGATGAAAGTTATGGTCGCTGATCCTGACGAACCAATCACAGCAGAGAAGTATTTGCAGGAAAGCGACAAAACATATCAAGGGCTTGAAAGTTTACGTTTAGCTTTGGTTTATGGAAAAGGGCCAAATCTTTTCCCTGACAATGCCTAATCGCATGTCTCACAAATGGTAAATGACTACAGAAATTGAACAAAGTGAATTCTGAGACTACTTCATTCAGCATACTCCTTACATTACTTTCTAACCAAGTACTGTTTTGTCTAGTTCAATAAATTCCCCCAGAAGGTCTTCAACAAACACTTTTGAACTATACATCAGTTCCAAGATTAAAAAATCCTGTTATTGCAAAATATTGACTGATTTTTTGTTGGGAAGATCCTAGCGCGTATCGTTTCGATTTATGGCTATTGCGTTAAATTTGATGGTTGAAAACTTGTAAGAAATCTAGTAGTATAATAGTATAGAATAAACAATGCCAGATCAAGCAACACCTTTGACCATAGGCTTCCTGGTAAAGGATGACATGGAGCTAAATAAGAACAAGGAAGATATTTCTTTATTAACCTATAAAGGTTTTACATAGAGGGGACATTACAAGGACAGACGAGGGACATTCAGGGTACAAACTCGCTTCTTACATACAGTGTGAAAAACCGGATGGATTTACATATATTGTGAATGAGGGTTAAAAATATAAATAAAAATGATGATCGGATGAGTTTTGGGTCCGGGTTAGTGAGTTAACCCGCCGGTTGGTTATCCATGTTTGGTAATCTTTTTCCTTCCTTTTATGCCCCGACCGACCGTGCAAGCACAGCCTCGTACATTCTCATCTTTCTTACCACTGTCGTCCATCTTTTTCCAAACGCTCTTTGCGGCAGGCTCCTCCTCTCCAGACGGATCTTGCTGGACAGATGGGCAGCGAAGTAATTCCCCAGCCCACGTCCGGAGATGAATTGACCTGTCGCAATCCCTTTTGCTCGCGTCTTCCATACCACATCTTTCAGTATGGTTACTACGCAGAGAAAAGCTACCTTCTTTTCTTTGGCGAAAGAGGAAGGTGGTACAATCTTTATCATGGACTCGGACGAGAGTCGTACTCGCTCCGCATCCGACAACAGCTGTTCGGCAAAGGCCATCAACTCCCTCACAACAAGGAAGAACACGTCAAGAGCAAGAACTACGACAATAACAACGATGACTACGACATTGTGACGCAAAATGAGTATAGTTGTATTCAATATATATTTTTTGTTCCGACGTGACATATATTTTAGTTGCTGTCTCAATATTTTACATTATCGCATGATAAAACATGCATTAAAAAAAATCAAATAAATAAATAATCAACTAAAACTGCTATTTGAAAATATAATGTGGAATAAAGGTTATAATTCATGTGTAGTTTACTTCAACATTTTCATACATTCATATTTGAATTTGAAAGTATGTTTTAAAATGGTTACTGCATATTTCAAAGCACTCCTAAGCAATTGTTAACTAAGTATTATATAGAAAGACCACTTGAGAGGTGATATTATAGAGAGCGTTCAAGGATCTATTATTCAGAGGTTTTGTTCAATGGTGAGAATTGTGTGTATCGTTGATGTAAGGAAAATAGGAAAAAAATCTAGTTGACAGTCCATCTATTGTCTTGTGGAGATTTTTATCTTTTATTTATTATCAGGAATAATAAAGAAAGAAGCAGCTGTTATCGTAGGACTGTTCTTTAGTTCACGTCGCCGGCGCACATACGTCAGCACTCAAAATAGATTTTAAAAATGTGCTGAGTGTAGGTTACTAATTCTGCATCCATGCTTGTAGTCATTTTCTAACTCATTCACCCTCATTCTTTTCACGTTCTGATCTTAAGCAAAGAAAGGAGAAAAGCGATATCGTTCTCATTTAGCGAAGCACTTTTCATAGAGCAAACGCTGTTTTTTTCTTTCCTTTTTTCTATAGAATAGAGTGATAGGTGGAAGATATTCTCATCAGATAAAGTGTTAGAGATAGAAACAGAGAAAAAAGGATGAGGAAGAGTGAAAAGCGAGGGGTATATATATATATATACATACATACATACATACATATATATATATATATATATATAATATATATATATATATATATATATATATGTATGCAGAGAGAGAGAGAGAGAGGGGAATCATAGTAATCTTTGTGTGTAAGAATAAAATTGTATTTGAATTTATAACTAATAGTGCATTTATTAAATGAATGAATTACGCGAAGTACTTTATCTGAAGTGATCTGGCATTTAAATTTTATATAGCTGGCTTGCTAACACGAAAGCCTGAGATTAAATACATATAATTAAAAATTAAATCTTATGGCTTAGAACACCAATCAAAATATTCCTTTTAATTCTATTTTACATAAGAAGGGCAACAAATTTCAAAGAAATGACTTTTCAATGATAGGTTTGAGGTCATTGAGTTCAATTTTTTTACATTTAGGCCCTTGATTTTCCTTTACCGTTTTCTTTTACGTAAGCAAGTCTCTTTTAAGACAGATGTCATTTATATACGTAGGAAACGTACTTGATCGTTTAGCACTAAACTTTGGTTTCTTCAAACGTCTTCTTTCACGCACAAAAGATTATATAGTTTTAATATAAAGTATATCCCTGGAATAATTCTAAAACACATTTATTCAGGACTGGAGTGAAAGCAAAATTCGTGTTATGTCAGAGGCTGTGAGGAGCAAATATCTTCTTGGGGAATGAGAAAATACGATAGACTATAAGATAGGATATGGCAACAAGAGTAAGACCAGAAGAAAGTGTAAAAAAGGAGGTGGAAAGGAAAGATGAATGGAAGGTAGACGACAAAAAGCCATGGAGAACCAAAAGGAAAGGAAAGGAAAAAAATCACCCACTCACTCCACCAAGCGTAACAAAATAAAAAAGGATAAACGAAACAGATTTGGTCCTAGCTTTAACAGCAAATGTAAAAAGGAATTTATTAGCATAATCTTCAAGTGTGTGAAATGAATTTGCATATCATTTCTGTAAATTGATTTGGTGCTGGTGGATAAATTGCTAATTGTCATGAAATGTTCTATATTCTGGAGGTGGCTTTCCTTTCTTCGAAATGAGATGTGCTTCACGAATATCTTACATTATCACAACACAATATAAGGCAGTGAGCTGGCAGAGTCGTTAGCACGCCGGGCGAAATGCTTAGCAGTTTTTCGTCTGCCGCTACGTTCTAAGTTCAAATTCCGCCGAGGTCGACTTTGCCTTTCATCCTTTCGGAGTTGATAAATTAAGTACCAGTTACGCACTGGGGTCGGTATAATCGACTTCATCCGTTTGTCCGTCTTTGTTTGTCCCCACTACGTTTAGCCCCTTGTGGGCAGTAAAGAAATAAGAATCGTTAACATGCCGGACATAATACTTAGCGGCATTTTGTCCGTCTTTACATTCTGAGTCCAAACTCCGTCGACTTTGCTTTTCATCCTTTCGGGGTCGCACTGAGGTCGATGAAGTCAACTAGCCCTATCCCCCAAATAAGAAAAACAAAATTGGGCCTTGTAGCTATAATAGAAAGGATTATTACAACCGAGTATTAATTTTATTTGAAACTAAAGTAACACTGCCATAAAACAACAAACAATAGCAACGTCAATTCAAATTATGAAGCTTCAGTTTCGATTTCTGATTCCTTAGATATATTTTGTGATCGATTTCCGATATTTTCCTGACTTTCATTAGAAAAGACTCAGCAATCTGTTAAATCTGTGATTACTTCAATCGCTATCGGAATATTTTCAACTTAAGAAGAAAAGTTTAATGAGATAACCTAAAAAAATTTCTTTTTACCATTTTGCTATCAAACTTATCAAATAATCCTTTAACTGCATGACATCACGCTCGCTTCTTAAGAGAAGCTTACCTACAACGAAGATCCAAATCATAGCGACCAGGTGTAAATATTAATATAATTTTACCCTACAATAAACTCTGTACATTAACGATCGAAAATTTGAAACTCTATTTCAGTTACTGGTTAAAGATTTTTATCTTCAGTTTTGTTCTATTTTTTTTTTTTTTGAGAAAGATATAATATTATAAAATTAAAGCAGCAAAAATAAGTATTGGTTCATTTAAGCCCGTGAATGGTGCGTGATGATGAATCCAACTTGATTTTACTTTTCCTTTCTAGTCGCACCTGTATCTTCTCTATCGCTCCAAAGGTGGCCTCTTCTCCACGGAGCCCAATGGTTTCACTTATCTCTCCTGCTTACTTCGCTCTTAGTGTGTCCACACAAAAACACCACACTTCCTACTACGGCCAATTTGTCTTCTATAGAATGTCGTCACTAAGGAATTAACTCCCTTAATCTTTCATTTTTTATCTTTTACTTGTTTCAGTCAATTGACTGTGACCATTCTGGGGCACCGCCTTGAAGAATGTTGTCATGGTGGTGGAGGACAAACACACACACATACCACACACAGAGTTATGTATGTATGCTTGTATGTATGTATATATATATATATATATATATATATATATATATATATAAGTATATATATGTATATATATATATATTATATAGTATATATATGTCTATATAGATTATAATATATATATATATAGTATATATATGTATATATATATATATAATATATATATAATAGTATATATATGTATATATATATATATAATATATATATATATAGTATATATATGTATATATATATATATATATATAGAGTATATATATGTATATATATATATATATATATATATAGTATATATATGTATATATATATATATATAATAGTATATATATGTTAATATATATTATATATATAGTATATATATGTATATATAGTATATAAGTTATATATATATATATAGTATATATATGTATATATATATATATATATATATATTATATACACACTTTTTTTTATCCGAGGGAAGGCAATGCGATCAACAACACAGGAACATCACAAAATCCACAGAAAGACCAAACACTACAATCTTCATATGCTCATTTATATCTATAAAGCCCGACATTTAAAAATTAAAAAATTTAGTAATATATAAATATATCATATAAAAATAAATTATGCATATAACACCTTGAATTTACGCTTAAATTCCAGTCCCTTGTATATCTTGAGCGTTGTTGTCACTCAAGATATAACTTTATATTTTGTAATATATATATATATAGGACATGTTTCTTACAGTTTCTGTCTTCCAAATTCACTCAGAAAGCTTTGGTTGGCTCGAAGCTATAGCAGAAGTCACTTCCCCAAGGTGCCACGTAGTGGGGCTAAACCCAGAGTCATGTGATTGGGGAGCCAGCTTCTTACCACACAGCAACACCTTCACCTCTGTACATGTTTTTCTCACAGCTATCAAATTGCAATTTTTCCAGAGAAATTTTAGTCGTGTTGATCTTGCACATTCTTAGGGTCTGTGAAGGCCATATGAATGTAGTCGATTCCTGACCAGGGAAAAGGTTATAGTTTAAATTTGAGCTTAAAGTTGTTTGGTCATGTCGTTAAACACCCGTGTTTTACTTCCATTTTGTACTGAGACCAGTGTAGTGTTTCTTAAATTTATCCTTAAGAGCCAAAAGATAAATCTCATTTAGGTGGATTTGAACAGTATAACTGTAAAATTCGAGCATCTTAAATATCCGTCCCTGAACGCTCATGGTTTTTTTTTTTTTTTGGACGCCCACATTATGAAGGCCAACAGTTGTATCTATGAATGCCACATTTGGTTGAATCATGATGTCAACTGCCAGTGGAAGGGTCGATATTTTAAAATGTGTAAGAATATATATTTGGCCTTGCTCTAGAAATAGTTTCCAGTAAGAATATTGTGGACCCGTTTACCGAAGTTTCACAATTTCGAATTTTGTCGCAAAAATTTCAATTTTGTTAAAGCCATATGATCTCTGTGAGACATTTGTATCTGAGGAAACTAGGGATGGTCTGCATCGGTAAATAGTAAATACAAAAAGGTAGAACGAATTGAATCACTTAACAACTGGTGCTTCTTTGATGAAGGATTCTAACCGAAACATTAAATATCTCTTATTCACAACATAAAATTTATTCGATTTTTAAAATCAATTCTCTTACTATTTGCCAATGTAGATTATCGATAATTCTACTGTCTTTCTAGAATAAGTTAGTTTTCTGTAAGAAAGAAGCTTTAGAAGGAGTCTAGAATACATAGACGTATAGACACTTACGCTGTCAGAATTACACATTCACTTTAGAATTTTTCAAGATTTATTTTGAAAGCTGAAAAATGTCTTCGAAGCAAATGTTAAGATGTATTCTTACATGAAATTAAAATATTTTTTTCATCGTTAATTCATAATCGACAATTTGTGGTTTTTAATATAGTTTATGAACTAAATTCCGTTCTGTGTTAGCAGTTGCGTAATGGCTCCTCGATAGACATATTTATCTTTCAATGCTTTAGTCTAGCAGATCTCAAAGTAACAAATACTATAATCCCACTCAAAAAATATTAGCGAGATATTTTGTTCCTCTCTCTATCAAATTGGAAGACAGAATAGAGGCTGCATTGACATAATTCTTTCTTCACCAACGTGGTAGAGAAATTTAAAAAGCTTTAACACGTTTTAATTTTCTTAAACATGGCAATTAGACCAACTTCTTTAAATCATCACCGCTCCCTCCTTCGAAAAATATTGGCACATTCTATCTAAATATAAATATGATATATTTCTTTATTTACCTATAAAAAGGTTTACATAGAGGGGAAGTTACAAGGACAGACAAGGGACATGTAGGTTACAGACATGCTTCTTATATACATGATGAAAAGACAGATGGATTTACATATATTTACGGATGGGAGTTAAAAATATACGTGATGATTGGATGGAAATTGGGTTTCGGGTTAGTGAATTAATCCGCCGGTTGGTTATCCCTTTTGGTAATCTTTTTCCTTCCTTTTATGCTCCGACCGACCGTGCAAGCACGGCCTCGTGCATTCTCATCTTTCTTACCCCTGTCATCCATCTTTTTCCAAAAATAAATATAATAGGTACTCTAGTGCGATACAGCTTGCACTTATAGAGAGCAAAAGAGTTGTGTAACTGAAAAATGTTTCATAAACTTGCAGTGTTGTGTTCAAATTCACTCACTGACAGTTTACGATAAAATGGCATTCTGAGTAAGATGGTAATGGAAATATTTACTCAAGCCTGTAATGCGGAGAGCCGTCACTAAAACGTAGCATCAATCAGAGCTAGATAAACTATAGCACTTCGTTTCCGTTATGAGATCTCTCAGATATCAACCGATGTGCATAAGAATTTGTGGAGAAATATTCAGCTTAAATTATCTTCAATCAGCAATTTCTACATAAACAATACAGATATTTCTCGCATTAATACATCAGATATTCTATACACTAGTTATTAAATGATTGACTTGTGATAATTATAGATAAGAGTATATAGTGAAAGAACCGAGCGCATTATTCACTCAAAAGAAATATATTGCTGAATAATATTTTCTACATTAGGCACAGGGCCTGAAATTTTCGGGGAGTGGGGTTAGTCGATTACATCGATCCCAGTGCGTAACTGTTACGTATTTTCATCGACCCCGAAAGGATGAAAGGCAAAATCGACCTCGGCGGAATTTGAATTCAGAACATAAAAATGGACGAAATGCCGCTAAGCATTTTTCCCGGCGTGCTAACGATTCTGCCAGCTCGCCGCCTCATATTGATGGATAATATTAATAATCCTTTCTACTCAAGGCACAAGGCCTGAAATTTTGGGGAGAGAGATGATCGATTATATCGACCCCACTACTCAGCTGGTACCTATTTTATAGATCCCGAAAGGATGAAAGGCAAAGTCGACCCTGACGGTATTTGAACTCAGAACACGAAGATAGTCGAAATACCTATTTCTTTACTACCCACAAAGGGCTAAACACAGAGAGGACAAACAAGGACAGACAAACGGATTAAGTCGCTTATATCGACTCCAGTGCGCAATTGGTACTTATTTAATCGACCCCGAAAGGATGGAAGGCAAAGTCGACCCTGACGGCATTTGAACTCAGAACATGAAGATAGTCGAGATACCACTAAGCATTTCGTCAGGCATCGATGAATAATAATAACAATAATATGAAAAACCGATAGGGAGATTGTGATAATAAAACAACTGAAATAAACTCATACGTGACTTAATATAGTGTATTGTGACACAATATATTATATAGTAATTACGCTTGACTATACTCAAATGCCTTCTATCTTGAATAAAGGAGAAATTGCAATATCTATGTGTTTGAAATGAATGGAAATGAACTCCAGGACTTATTTTTTAAGCCCAGTCTTTATTGTATCGGTCTCTATTGTCGAACCGCTAAGTCACGGGGGCGAAAAGACATTAATACTGGTCGTCATGGAGTGATGGGGGTGGGGGAAATCACTGACACAAAGATACACATACACACACACGGCGGGCTTTCAGTTTCCGTCTACCAAATCTACTCACAAGGCTGAGGTTATAGCTGAAGGTATCTGCCCAGGTGCCATGCAGTGGGACTGATCCTGGAACCATATATATATATATATATATATATATATTTCTTTACTACCCACAAGGGGCTAAATACAGAGGGGACAAACAATGACAGGCAAAGAGATTAAGTCGACTACATCGACCCCAGTGCGTAACTGGTACTTAATTTATCGACCCCGAAAGGATGAAAGGCAAAGTCGACCTCGGCGGAATTTGAACTCGGAACGTAACGACAGACGAAATACGGCTACGAATTTCGCCCGGCGTGCTAACGTTTCTACCAGCTCGCCGCCTTATATATGCGTACGTATGTGTATATGTGGGTGTACGTATGTGTGTTTGTGCATGTATGTATATATATATATATTGATGTGAATATGTATGTGCATAATGTATACGTATATATGCATGTATGTGTGCGGGTATAGACATGTCGGTGTACATGTATATGTGTGTATGTGTGTGTGTTTTAGGTGTGTAAATAAGCTTGCATTTGTATATGCATTCTTGTGAACATGTATCTGTACAAATGTATATGTGTGCATAGATCCGTAAATATGTATTTATGTGAGCGAGTGCATACAGTCTCATTCACATATGCACATACGCGCATGAGCAAGTAAATGGGTTTGTATCAAATCTTATGCATACGTAAATGAAGGTAAAAAAAAAGATACTTTGTGACGTCTCTTACTTATTTTTACTAACAGTTAGCGAATGTCTTAGATTTCACCTCTGTTTCTTCGCCACCTTAATACGTGTTTACCATCTTGAAGGCGGTGAGCTGGTACGATCGTTAGCAGGTTGTGCAAAAGGCTTAGCGGCATTTGCTTATGACTAGTCTACCATTTATTTAGAACAAACTAGAAAAGACAAAAGAATATTGACTTTGTGGATCTTTTCGGTTTGAACGGCAGTTTTTCTAGCGGTGTCATATGAAATTGTCACCAATAGTTATGACCCTAGTATCGATCTATTGCATTTCAATGTTTTAGGGTTAGGGTTAGCTAGGGTTAGGGTAGAGTTAGGGGTGGCGGGGAAGGATATCTTTTTTTCTTCAGAAATGTAAATAAACCCAATCTGTTTCTTAAACGAGAGACATTCATATGGCACAGAATGTTTTGACCTCAATAGACGTCATTGATTGGTTGAAATTGCAGAAATTGAAGAAAAAAAAACAACAAATATCTTACAACCTATAGAATTTTCTCAATAAAGCCAAGAGAAAAAGATGTTTTATAAACACATTCTACCAGTATACGAAGTTTAAAAGTGTTTAATTACGTGGAAATTATTTTAAAAAACTGCCGTTCCAACCGAAAAGATCCCGTTTGTTGTATTTCGGGCAAGAACTTCGTAATAAATAAATAAAAAAATTTAAATCCGTGAACTTTATCATCTTCCTAGTATTTTAAATTTCTAATCCTGCTTAGTGTTGTGAGGAGATAGTTACTGACTGCCCTTATGTTAACGGCCAGAGAGCACCACATGTACTCTATTTTAAATTATCTTTTTTTCTCCAAATCGTGGAAAAGGTACCAGATTATCTGGGGAAAGTTACCAGCTGCAGACCGTCACAATACACAGAGCTATCATCTGCTTCAAATATTCCGGAGCTAAGCAACCCCTCTTAACATATATACATACATACATACATACATTCATACATACATAAATTGTGTGGTAAGTAGCATGCTTACCAATCACTTCGTTCCGGGTTCAGTCCCATCGCGTGGCATCTTGGGCAAGTGTCTTCTACTATAGCCTCGGGCCGACCAAAGCCTTGTTAGTGGATTTGGTAGACGGAAACTGAAAGAAGCCCGTCGTATATTTGTATGTATGTGTGTATATGTTTGTGTGTCTGTGTTTGTCCGCCCAACATCGCTTGACAACCGATGGTGGTGTGTTTACGTCCCCGTAACTTAGCGGTTCGGCAAAAGAGCCCGATAGAATAAGTACTAGACTTACAAAGAATAAGTCATGGGGTCGATTTGCTCGACTAAAGGCGGTGCTCCAGCATGGTCGCAGTCAAATGACTGAAACAAGTAAAAGAGAAAAAGAGCTACGTACGCATGCTTTTTTGCATAAATTTGTATGTATACAGAGTACATTTATGCTTATGTGTTTGTATGCGTGCACATGTATATGCTCCCATACGTTGATGCTTGGGTGTTCTATAGTCTATCCATACACACATGCATGCGTACATACATACATACATACATACATACATACATACACACACACATACATACATACATACATACATACATACATACATACATACATACGTGCAGACACACACCACGTATATATATATATATATATATATAAAATATTATTTGAGACAAAACCACTATTTTGCAAAACAAAAGAAAGACTTAATCAATCATAAAATTTAATAAATAGTCAAAAAAACCGCCACTACAATCGTTTCTTGTCTTGATCGACAATCTTCAGGTGGACTTCCATCTAAAAATCAAAATTTTAAAATATAAACCAATACTTTTAAATAATTAAGTATAATGAGAGTAATCCCATTCACACCAATATATGTATACAATTATACCACTTGAATATACATACTAGCCCTATATACAGAACATACTAATAATCACCAACTAACCACCATCACAAATGAAACCCACACCCATACATGACAAAACTCCTCCATACCCTATTTAACCTACATAGTAATCCCAATATATTCTTCCATACATGGACGCAATTGCGTGAATCACATGAACAAATTAGTACGTACAACCCCTAATACACTAATATATACGTATCAGCTCGACCTCCACAGTGATAAGTTTAACACACATCACACCCAGATGGTGAATTGCACAACACTGAATGCTCACACATTACATTGTTGCATATATCGAGCCAAAATAGTATGCATAAGTACATGTGAGGGTACAGTAAATGAATGAGCGTGTACCCCTGTATTTATACACCACGGGTATTCGATTTACTCTTATTCGGCGTCCTATTCTTATTAATTCCTGATTGTTGAGACAACATCTTGCAGTGGACAAGTTTGTTTTGCAAATAGTGGTTTTGTCCAATAATATTTATAAATTTTACTATAAAATTGGATTTAATCCTAATCTGATTTTTTCCCTGTAAATTTGGATATATTCCCTAATATTTATTATTATATATATATATATATATACCTATAGACATATTTATCCATATACATACATAACTACATTTATATATTTCGTAATTGGATTTGGTTTGCAAGATTCTTTATATGGGTTCGTATGTTGAAGCAAATTCTGTTGTGTTTGTGGGGAGTCATTTTCTTTTTGTGGCTTATAATTTAACACACTCACCGGTAAAATTTCCACTTATTTGTTATTTTTATTTTCCTAAAATTTTCGTTGCGTCTTGCAATCTTTTCAATAGTCCTGACTCTGTCCGTTATTTATATATTCATATATATTTATAACAATTGCAGCGTTGAAGGTGTTTATAAGCCATTTAAGAAACACACAAAACCGTTAGATTCACTTCAACATTTAAATTTAATTTGTCCAAATATTTTCGTCGCTTTCAGACCGCGACCTGTTCACTGACAAAACTTCGTGCAGGACCAGTGAACATGTCGCGGTCTCAAAGCGACGAAAATATTTTGACAAATTAAATTTAAATGTTGAAGTGAATCTAACGGTTTTGTGTGTTTCTTAAATGGCTTATAAACACCTTCAACGCTGCAATCGTTTTCGTTCCAGCACACGATCTCAGATCAGGTCACTCGCTATGCAAGTACATCTCCGTAATATATATTTATATATACTTAACAAAATGTTCCGTTCTAAACTATTTTTATAACTTCATCATAGACTTATAGCACTTTTGTAATCTTTATTTAAGTGAAATATGCAAACTTTTATAATTTTACGGCAGCTTTGATTTCCTCGTATATTTTGTTTGTAACCTAGTTTTTCATTCCAGTGAAATATTTTTTGTATTGACTTTATATGCCTAAAGCGCAGACATTTACACATGAGTTGGCTATCAATTTCCAAAATAAAAAAAAAGTCTGAACTCTAGTAGACTGTTTATAAGGGATTATTCCATGTAATGCAGCTGTCTAAAACAAATGTTATTTACACAGAACTGTACGTGGAAATCTGAGTCATTTACTTATTATTTTCTGGTGTTATCTCTAATAAAAGGTTACATTACACACATCAGTAACTTACCATTATGCAGCTGAGTGTTTGAAAAGGTTACACGATTGTTTGTCGCATAAAAAGTAATAATTTACAAAAATACCACTAAGCGTTAGAATTATAATCTCTCCTTACAGATGACTACTTAAAACTGACTACCTTAAGCGAAGTGATTTAGGTAATGCCGAATCGATTTTTAAATTCCGTACATCTGTAGTCGTTTCAATATGTCTGTATTTAAAATGTTTATAGCAATTCAAAACAGATATTTCGTTAATACACTCCTCCAATGGAATGCTTGCACGTTACATTAATTAATTTATTTACTTCTTTTATTTTTTTTTATCCAAATATTTTTTATGAACTTTCACTTTATTATTTGCTCTATAAATTTTACTTGAAAATTAATCTGTAACTTATATTTAGATATTTTGTGTTGAAGATATTTTACTGTACTTGAACAAATCAAGGGCTTTTCTAACGCTCGTTTAGGTGTTAGAAATAGGATTATGTATAATTCTGTCAAAATCACTGTGATCACCGTGACCGACCAGACTATCAGATGTTGCTACACATCGCTGGTCACAATACGCTTCGCATTGTTCTAGCCATCAAATGACGCCACCCCGCTGGCTAAGCGAGAAGGCCAACAGAAGAAAGAGTGAGAGAAAGTTGTGGCGAAAGAGTACAGTAGGGGTCGCCCCCCCCCCTTGCCGGAGCCTTGTAGAGCTTTAGGTGTTTCCGCTCAATAAACACACACAGCGCCCGGTCTGGGAATCGAAACCGCGATCCTACAACCGCGAGTCCGCTGCCCTAACCACTGGGCCATTGCGCCTCCAATTCTGTCAAAATAAGCCTTAACTCAGCTTCACATTTGTCTTAACATTTTTAGGCATGGCTGTGTGATTAAAAAGTTCGCCTTGCAACCACAAGGTTTTAGGTTCAGTTCCACAGTATGGCATCTTGGGCAAGTGTTTTCTACTCTTGACCCGGACCGACTCGTAAATCTATAACTGCATGCAAGCCGGTATCGTGTTTGTATGTTTGTGTCTTTATACCTGTGTTTGTCACGCTAATTCTTGAGAACGATGTTGGTTTATTTACGTCCCTGTAAATTAGTGGAATATGTACCGGACTTAAAAAGTAAAAAAACAAACAAACAAAAAAGACATACTAGGGGTGTATAAAAATTCTTGAACCTCAAAAAACAAAACATGGTACAAGACTTCTGATGAAGGTACAAAACTTCAAGGCTCAAAGGCCTTGAAGGCTCAAAACTTTTCATACACCCCCTCGTAAGAACTAGGGCCGATTTCTGACTAGAATTCAAGTGGTGCCCCATCATCATGCTTGAAGCCTAATAACTGAAACAACTAAAAGATAAAAGAGCATACTTAATTTTCATTGAGTACTGCTTATCTCCTTCGTTACATTTTGAATAGCTGAGCAAACTTTTAATTGTTAAAAAATTTTGAGCTTGCTTTTCACATTTAGCTCTTTTTCATTAAAAAGCAGTTTATTAAATACTAGCAGTATTGCCCGGCGTTGCTCGGGTTTGTAAGGGAAATAACTATATAAGCATTTTTAGAGAGTTATAGCCAGAAAATGCATTAAAAATGGAAAAAAAAATTATGGTAAATTTTTTAAAAAATCGTTGACTCATCGTAGACATTTTTAGAGAGTTACTTCCCTTATATAATAGCGAAAAAAATGATGGTAATTTTTTTAAAATCGTAGACTCATCGTAGACGCGCGCTAATACCCAGAAGGGCTCGATATGAATCACGACTATAAGATACCCGGTTTTGGTTAAACTGCATCGCAAAATGTGGGAGTAGTTAGGAATCTAAATCGTAGGAGACAGACACACAACTTCTCTTTTATATATAAAGATGTACTTGTATTAGAAATTTAAATTGTGTAGCAGACGATATCTATCTTTTGTTTTTCTGCTACACGTTGTTTGATATTTTCCCAATAATAATGAATTGATATAAACATAAGGCGAAGGAGTGGCAATGTGGTAAGTAGCGTGCTTACCAATCACTTGGTTCCGGGTTCAGTCCCCCTACGCGGCACCATGGGTAAGTGTCTTCTACTTACCAAAGCCTTGTGAGTGAATTTGGTAGACGGGAACAAGAAGCCCGTCATATATATATATATATATATATATATATATATATATATATATATATATATGTATGTGTGTGTTTGTGTGTCTGTGTTTGTCCCCCTAGCATTGCTTGACAACCGATGCTGGTGTGTTTACATCCCCGTCACTTAGCGGTTCGGCAAAAGAGACCGATAGAATAAGTACTGGGCTTACAAAGAATAAGTCCCGGGGTCGATTTGCTCGACTAAAAGGTGGTGCTCCAGCATGGCCGCAGTCAAATGACTGAAACAAGTAAAAGAGTAAAAGAGTAATATATATATATATGTTTGTATGTTTAGGTTTGTCCCCCCCCCACCATCGCTTGACAACCTATGTTGGTGTGTTTACCGATAGAATAAGTACTAGGCTTACAAAGAATAAGTTCTGGGGTCGGTTTGCTCCACTAAAGGCGGTGCTCCAGCATAGCCGCAGTTAAATGACTGGAACAAATGAATCTTTTCTACTCTAGGCACAAAGCTCGAAATTTTTTTTGGGGGGGGACCAGTCAATTAGATCGATCCCAGTACACAACTGGTACTTAATTTATCGACCCCGAAAGGCAAAGTCGGCCTCGGTGGAATTTGAATTCAGAACATAAAGACAGACGAAATATCGCTAGGCATTTCGCCCGGCGTGCTAACGTTTCTTATTTCTTTACTGCCCACATGGGGCTACACACAGAGGGGACAAACAAGAACAGACAAAGGGATTAAGTCGATTACATCGACCCCAATGCCTAACTGGTACTTAATTTATCGACCCCGAAGGGATGAAAGGCAAGGTCGACCTCGGCGGAATTTGAACTCAGAACGTAACGGCAGACGAAATACCGCTAAGCATTTCGCCCGGCGTGCTAACGTTTCTGCCAGCTCGCCGCCTTTTTACGGCAGACGAAATACCGCTAAGCATTTCGCCCGGCGTGCTAACACGGTTCTGCCAGATGGCCGCCTTTGCTAACGTTTCTGAATAAAAGAAAATAGATACGCAAGCACCAATAGATAGAACGTCAAGTCTACTTCAGGATGGAGAAAATGTATTCCATTTCAAATAAAATGTTAGATCAAGCAAAACAAGTGGCTCGAGGCTATTTTTTTGGTATAATAGATATTAGTCTGTAATAGAAATATAACTCGCAGGGTTGATTATATCTACCCGTTAAGCAATATACTTAAATGTGCTGAAATCTCTGTTAAACGAATATAAAAACGATTCCTTCAATGTATTCAGTTCAAGAAAGATTTAACCTCGCTTTGTGAACTCAGATGATTATATTATGATTCTTATAGTCTGGGAAAAACGGAAAATGAATAATTTCCGAGATACGAATATGAAATAGAACACAATTTAAAAAACATTAACGATCATAATATAGATAAAGGATTGTGTGATATTTTATAATTCTTTTTTTTATTTATTTATGCGCCCTTTTCAAGCCTAGCCAGGCTCATGTGCCCGGTTTCCCTGTTTCTATGGCGTATGTGTTCCCCCCAGCTGGACGGGACGCCAGTCCATCGCAGCGTTACCCAAGAAACAGGAAGAAAGAGTGAGAGAAAGTTGTGGTGAAAGAGTACAACAGGGGTTGCCACCACCTCCTGCCGGAGCCTCGTGAAGCTTTAGGTGTTTTCGCTCAATAAACACACGCAACGCCTGGTCTGGGAATCGAAACCGCGATCCTTCGACCGCGAGTCCGCTCCCCTGTGGCCATGCTGGAGCACCGCCTTAAAGAAATCGATTAGTCAAAGAAATCGATCCCAGAGCTTATTCTTTATAAGCCTAGTACTTGTTCTCTCGGTCTCTTTTGCTGAAGCGTTAAGTTACGGGGACGTAAACACACTAACTTCGGTTGTCAAGCGGTGATGGCGGTGAGGGGGACAAATGCATGCACATAAATATATATTCATATAGATATATATACATATACACACATACATATATATATATACAGTGTGTATATATATATATATATATATATATACAAAGCATCTCATCAATACAAGCATATAAGAAAATGTGAGAATAAGGAGTAATTATCGTGATGCACCCTCGTGCATTAAATACGGTGATGTACCCCTGAAATGGCCATAGGGAATGTAAATATGATTTCTTCTTTTTTGCTTGGACACTGGCTTTTAACAATAGGTTTCCCTTATCTTGAAAAGTAATATTTAATCCAAAAAATTTCTAAACGATGAACTTTTATATTACCTTATATATTATATATTATTTATTTATGTTTCCTATGTATATGTATTTTTATATCTTTTTATATATCTATATATTTATATATTTCTTTATATTTTTATGTATTTATTATTCTAGATGTTGTAATGTTAAAAAATATATATCTTTTTAGTCGCTAAAGTATTAATCATTAACTTTTAACCGCGATGGACTGTATTCACACATTTTTCTTATATTTTTCTTATATGCTTGTATTGATGAGTTGTGTTTCATCTTCCGTGATTTTATGTGGATATGATGTCATCTTCACTGCGATACTGGTTTCCAACCAAATGTTTTTTTTTCATGTTGGGGAAGCAACGTTAGTCAGATGGGACCAAGTCAGGAGAACAGTGTGGCTGATCAACCAAAGCCACATTTACACAGAGTAGCCATTGAAATCAAGGACTTGTGTGCTGGAGCATCGTCCTGATGAAACAATACCCCTTTCGTCAACTTCCCTGGCCGTTTAGTCTTGATAGCCTTTCACAATTGCTTAACAAATTAACATAACACTCTCCGTTAATGGAATGGCCCTTTGGAAGATAGTCTATAAACATAATGCTTTTGCATCCCAAAAAACTGAGGTCATCACCTGGAGATGAAACAGCCTTACTCTTCTTTGGAGCTGATGAGAAGGAGTAGTTCCACTACATAAATTATGACTTCGTCTCTGGCTCAGAGTGTTGAAACCAAAACTCATGCTTGTTTAGCAAACGCCCAAGGAAACCAACTGGGTCTACTTCGAACAATGTCAGATTTTCCCATGATGTGATCAGCCTGGTGCACTTTTGATCAGGTGTCAGAAACTCTCGTCACACCAAGTTCATTGTGCAGAACATTTTCAACTCTCACGGGATATGCTTATAGCATTGACTATTCGATTTATAACCAATCGTCTGTCAACCGTCACCATGTGGTGAACATGATCAATGTTTTCCTTGTTGGTGGCAGTTGCAGGATATCTGGCCGTTGGGTGATCTTCAAAACTCTCCCTTCAGCTCCCCACTTCCATGTCAGCACGAATGTTCCTGGGGGCTAAACCCCTTTTCTGCAGGTACATGACAACATCACGATGCCAATTTTGGTCAATATTTGAAGAAGTTGCGGCTAGTTACTTTTGATGTCTTCTTTGTACAGACAGGTGTCAGTTTACCTAGAAAGAAACAATGTAGTTATGAATAATAAAAAAAGTTGAAATTAATGCATACAAGATTTCACAGCGCTAACATAGCCAGCCTATGGACCCCCCTCGTATGTTAAGACAGTACAAAGAGATTTTATCCATCCACGATGAGCTTTAACAATAAACCAGATAAACATCACAATCAGTGAAAAAATCGTAAAAATTAGGGATTTTCATAGAAAAAAGCACATTTTTGATGTAAATAATTTTTAGTGTTAACATGGTCCGATTTGAAATTATCTTCTACGGAAGGAAGAACAACCCTTCTTCTACCATACTCTCAATTTTGGTCAACTTGTGCCGCAGGGTCTCGGAGGAGATAATGTTAGTTGAAGGCTACCAAACCTGGCGCACACATACAACTTCAGCTTTATTATAGAGAGAGATAACACACACACATTAATACACATACATACACACACACACATGTATGTATGGATGTATGTATGTATATATGTACATCTGGATGTAGGTATGTATATATGTACATCTGTCCACTTCTTGCCCTATTTTTATCCTTCACTTCCTACACACACACACACACACACACACCACACACACACACACACACACACTCACACACACAGACACACACACACATGCACACACACACACCTTCTTAGCTTACAATTTCTTTCTTTCAACAATTGACTGAAGTACGCTTGCAAATTAATACTACGAAAACTTAGCGACAGAAAGTAAATTAAAAACCAATTTACCTTTTCTGTTGAGTTATCATGGCAATTCGACCGTCTGATTCCCTTAAATCCGTCTCTTTTCTACAACTGAACTTAGTTCCTATCGTTTCTTAAAGTCCTTTGTGAAATCTAGGAGTGTTTTTTTTTGTTATTTCTCGAGAAAATTTTGTTTCCTCGACACTAAAAACTAACGGGAAGTAGACAACAGTCCTAGTACAATTGGTGTAATAGTGTAACTCATAATGTGAGCGGCTAGCATCTACTCACCATATGTCAGTGAATTGTTGGTGTGTGTTTGCAAATGTGTTCGAATGAGAAAGTGAATTGTGTTTGGCGCCTTTTTTTACTAATAACAAACACACACGTGTGTGTGTGTTTGAGTGTTTGTATGTAGTTGTTTGAAACGTTTGTGTTTGTCACTGTCATATATGTATATGTTTGCGTGTCTATGTGTGTAAAGAGAAAGTAGAAGAAAGTGTGGTAATAGAAGGAATAAAGCATTTGAAGTGAGAGAGGGAAATCGTAAAATATTGAGTTTTCTCGAATTATTGCTTAATTGGGGGTCAAATTGAAAGAAATTTATATGCCATGACCCAGTGGAATGTACTTCGAAAAATCATAGGTAAATTCTAATTGAAGAAATTGTGTGAGGAGTAAATCGTTATGTATTTATTTGTTTCTGTTTCCTCTGTATTTTTTTGAGTAGTGGTTTAAGATACACTTGCAAAGAGAAAGTAGGTGAAAGTGTGGTAATAGATGGAGTGAAGCACTTGAAATGAGAGAGGCAAATCGTAAAATATTTAGTTTTCTCGAATTTTTGCTTAATTGGGGGTCAAATTGAAAACAATTTATATGCCATGACCCAATCGAATCTACTTCGAAAAATCATAGGTAAATTCCAATTGAAGAAATTCTATATTGTACAATTGTATTAAAAAGAAACATAGTCACAGGCAGAGAAAATCTGCCTTTTATCATAAGAGATAAGAGATATCAATCAACCAATAAAGGAAAATATGGTCACATAAATATTTATGACTAGTCTACCATTTACTAAGAACAAACAAGAAAAGTCAAAAGAATATTAACTCATTGTTATATAGGCTATAAGTTCAAGTCGAGAGAAGACGTTTTGTTTTATTTCGGGCAAGAAAATTTTTAATCTCTGAACTTTATCATCTTGGAATTTAAACTCCATTTTAATTCTCTTGTGTCTGGGGAGAGTCATTTTCTTTTTGTGCCTTATAATATAACACACTCACCGGTAAAATTTCCACTTTTTCCTTATTTTTATTTTCCTAAAATTTTCGTTGCGTCTTGCAACTTTTTCAATAGTTTTGACTCTCCATTTTAATCTTCTGTCGAAAGATGTTGCATAGGGTGACAATTGTCATATACCCCGTTAACAAAAGAATTTTGTAGCACTTCTCCATCGTTATTATTTCCAATACCATAGGAACGGAACAATAGCTAGCTTGCCTTTTTCATACGGGAGTTCTATGGCCCTTGTAGTTTACACCATCATCCACCTTAAGGCGCAAGCAACACTAACTAAAGAGATTTGTTCGGTACTCTCAGCATATTGTTTGAAAAGTCTGGAGTACATTCATATCGATCAATTAAATCGACTTTACTACTTGACTGGTAGTTTAGGGTAGTACCATCTATGTCAAAACAGGCATCTTACGGGTCAAACGCAATCTCTCATTTGCTATTTTTTGAGAAGTCTTAGCCACAATTGTGTTAGCTGTTCAATGAAATAAAATGGAGTTAAGAAATAATTCAAAGGGAAAGCTATGAAACTGTAAGCTACTGTTTACATGGATGATATAAAAATGTATGCAAAGAGTGATGGCGTCGACAGTCTCCTGAACAATATAACTGTATTCAGCGAATGAACACAGAATTGGAATTTGTTAAATTGTTGTCCTGACAAAAAGTAATAAAAACGAAAGTGTGAAAGGACTCAACTGAGGTTATGAGAACATTGGCGAAATCGATATCAGTAAAGATTAGCACAATAGATTCATAACAACAAATGGAAGAATGACAACGGAAAGAATATTATCGACATATATGATTGTAATAGGAACGAAGCTGAGCTCTCGCAAGAAAAAAAAGGCTATTTATTATATTCATGCACACACGTTCACAAAGGTATACATACACACAAAGACACACACTTATGCATATATATATATATATATATATAATATATATATATATATATATATGCACACTCACACACACATATATATGTATACACTTATATATGTATATGTATTTGCATATATATATATATATATATATTATATATATATATATATATGTACAATACATACATACATATATACAGTGGAGGCTTAATGGTTAGAGAATTGGACTTATGATCATAAGATTGTGGTTTCGATTCCTGAACCGAGCGACGTGCTGTGTTCTTTAGCAAAACACTTCCTTTCATGTTGCTCCAGTCCACTCAGCTGGCAAAAATAAGTAATCTTGCGTCGGACCCATGAAACCGGTGTGACTCGAGAAGGAAACCTTTTTATCTATAAATGTATTAAATAATAATAATAATAATAATAATAATAATTAATTCTTTTATAATAATAATAATAATGGAGCATCATAGCCATGTATTGAGAAGAATTCTTTGGGGTTTGGGTAATTCACCTCTGGAGACATGAGTTTTTCATTCTACATCCTTAAACAACCCTTATTCAAGGTCCTTTTGAGTGGGATGGGCTACTCGACTTGAAAAAATTCTAACTGGGCTCCACCTGCAAGGTCATGCGCTGTTTATCTTAATATGAGATCCCCATGTTGCGCACATGCGGTTGTGATGCATGTACCAGGTGTACCCTTATTAGACAAGTAGTTATGATGGGTATACTGGGCTCCGGATATTTGATGGCATGCACTGCTCTCTCACTCAATAATAATAATAATAATAATAATAATAATAATAATAATAATAATAATGATAATAATATCAACGAGAAGCAAAGATTTTGTAGCTGTTGCAGTTTCTGTTGATCTCTTCTTCGCTGTATGCTAGCCTCATTTGAGTAGTGAATCCCTGAAGAGGTTTTAAAGCTACCGTGTAACTGCTGCATTTTACGCACAGTATTCTCATGGTTTTTAATTCTGCATCCACTATGGAGCGGAGCTCCGAAATGGCTCTGTATTATTTGACTGTCAAGTCATTAGGACTTGCATATCCAAGTTGATCCAAACGGACCACATATTCCTGCCTATTTTGGTACTTGCCATCTACCGTGGCATAGAAATAAGACATTGTCGCTAACATCCCTTACCAAGAACCTTCTTTTACATTCCATCAAGAATTGGGGCCCAATTCTTTGGTTAAGTGTTCGGTGTACTAACCATCCTGTTTTTATATCTCATCTTCAGTCTAGAATAGTATGCACACCGTTCCAAAGACTGTACCTCATGAGAAATACTTCCTGAAATTAGGCGTGGGAGAATACGAGAGAGAATTTTTATAAATAAACTTATGCTATTTATGAGAAATGTTTTTGTGACACTTTGAAAAAAAAATAGTAGTCAGAGGACTCTGAGTTTGAATGTCGAGTTATTATACTAGCTTTATTTTATCACTACTGGGTGATAGCTTGTCTCAGGCACTATATTTAATATTGTCCATGAAACCGCTACTTTTTAAAGCACCAGTATAGTATCTAGAAGCGGTGTTGCAAATTTGTAAAAATATATTTCTAGCCTAAGTTAAAATATATTTCAGATAGAGGGGAAATCTCTTAATATAATGTAATAGTTCATTAGGTTTCATGAAGGGTGAGGATTGTCAAAAATATATTGCCTCCAGATTAGCTTCAATTAGACTGAATTAGTGGAAAAAATTATGAGCGCCTTTTTTAAGATCTTTTGTTTGATTGCTAAAATTTCTGAGTGTTAATAATCCACAATTTCAGTTAAACTTCCAGAGAATAGAAGGAAACTTAGTATGTAGAAAATTTTGGAATATAAAATCCAACTATATTGATTATGTAGATAATATTGTCGCAAGACTGAACAGAATCTCTTGCAAGAAAAAAATATCAACCTCCGTCGCCATAATCAGTGATGATTACGTTGAATAAGTTGGTAACATCATGTAAAATAGTTTCTGTAATAGAAAGATAAATAGGCGCTGGTATCGTAATTCGCTAAAACAGCAGCCATCTTTTTTAGGAAATGTTTGAAATCGAGTAATTACGGAATCAAAGTTTTTCGAAAGGAATAAATTTGACGCTAGCCAAATTTTGGATATTATCTTAACCAGAATATGCTTCCTAGGCAGTGAGCTGGCAGAATCGTTAGCACGCCGGGCGAAATGCTTAGCGGTATTTCGCCTGCCGTTACGTTCTGAGTTCAAATTCTGCCAGGTTCGACTTTGCCGTTCATCCTTTCGGGGTCGATAAATGAAGTACCAGTTACGCACTGGGGTCGATGTAATCGACTTAATCCCTTTGTCTGTCCTTGTCTGTCCCCTCTATGTTTAGCTCCTTGTGGGCAATAAAGAAATAAGAATATGTTTCCTAATATTGCTGGTCTCTACTCTTGTGGGATTAAAAATGTTGTTGAGGGAGGTGTTCACAAAATAAGGCTCCTGATCCCAACTTTTCCTCCTTTCATAATAAGCCCACTGTTTCCTATGTTGAGATTCACGTTAGCTGCATAGTTGATCTATTTATCCGAGGTGGCTACCCAAACATTCTTTTCCAAGAGGCTCCTTTCCGTACCCATGCTATCAACCGTAGTTCCGCCCTTACGCTTCGCGTCCATTCAAACCCACCAATTTTCTATCCTTTTACCACGAAATCTTCAAATCGTCTCCGTTACCTCTCTGATCACTCCATTCAGCATCTTCTTCGTCTTTGGTAAAGTTTCCATCACAGAATCTCCTGCCTCTTACTTCTAGAAAGAACAAGTGTCTTCTATTTAAAGGCTTTCTATATTTGCGGTTTAAATTCTTATCCTCTGTTCATCTAAACTATATGTCCTCTGTCCAGCTCCAGAATTACACACGTGTGCCTCTCTACTCTTTTCTCTTTCTTTCTCTCCAAACTGTCCGACTCAAATTCCCACCCCCACCCGAACCCACTCTTTCCACTCCTTTACATACACCTCCCACATACACATACCTTCTTTCTCCAGTCACTTCAGGCACAGACAAGCACTCTTTGCTTAAACATGCAGTTATACATATGCACATCCTTACAAGCCTTTTACTTATAGTTTTGGTTATTTTGATAGATACACGCACTCGGTTTGGCACTTGGGCACAGACACACACACACACACAAACTCTTCGTCAGAAATATAGAAAAAGTCCAAAGAAGGGAAGACGGAGGAAGAAAATCGCCAAAGATACACACGTGGTCACATATTGAAATGACCGGAAGGGAATGGGTGAAGAAAAAGTTCTTTCAAAGACAGGAGAGTGCAAGAGAAGGAGGTATGTGTGTGTATGTGATGGTATGTGCGTGCGTGCAGGTCTGTGTGTGTAATGATAGCACGTGTGTGTGTGTGTTTGTGTGTGGTTGTGGCTGTTTATCTATGTGTGTGGTTGGGTTTAGTATCGCTTAAGGTCATAGGAAGAATTTATTGTAACAATTTTGGTAGGAGTGGCTGCCTGTTGTGTGTCTACCTACACATGTGCGTAGGAGAATGGTCAGTAGAAGGTATTTGTAGTTTGAAGTATGTGTGCGTGCGTGTATGTATATGCAATGTGTGTGTTTTGTTTGCAGTGTATGTGTGTGTATGTATGTGTGTGTACGTGTGGGTATGTGTGTACGCGTTGGGATGTGTATGTGGAATATCTGTACTTTACTCTGTGTATGTGTACGTGTGTGCTTGTATGTGTGTGTGTGTGTACATGTATGTATAATTGTGTGCGTGTATGTATGAGCGTGTGCTGTGTGTGTGTTTGGGAGGTATGTATGGGTTCATTTGCGTGTGCGTGTGTGTGTATGTGTGCGCGTGTGTATATATGTGTGTGTGTGTGTGAGTGTATGTGCGTGTGTACATGTGTGTGTATGTGCGTGTGTATTGTGTGTGCGTGCATGTGCATTTGTGTGAACGAGGGATTGTGTAGGAGGTATAGGTGCGTTTTTTGCGCGTGTATACATGCGCGCGTGTGTGTGCGTGTGTGTGTGCGTGTGTGTGCGTGTGTGTGCGTGTGTGTGCGTGTGTGTGTGTGCGTGTACATGTGTATGTGCGTGTAGTTGTGTGTGCATGTATGTGTGCGTGTGTATGTGTGTGCGTTTGTGCGTATATGGGCGTATATACGTGTATGCGTGGGGTTGTGAGTGTTAGGTATGCGTGCATTCGTGTGCGTGCGTGCGTGCGTATGTGTGCGCATGTGTGTGTGCATGTGTGTATGTGTCTATATGTGTTTGCGTATATGTATGTGTGTGTGCGTGTATGTATATATTGTGTGTGTATGTATATGTATGTGTGTATATGTGAATTTGTGTATGCGTGTATGCGAGGGTTGTGTGGGGGGTATGTGTAGGCGTAAGTGTGCGTACCTATGTGTATATGCGTGCGTGCGTGTGCTTGCATGCGTGTGCTTACGTGCGTGTGTGCGTGTGTTTTTTTGCCCATATGTGTGTAATTGTGTGCGTGTCTGTATGTGTATTGTGTGTGTTGGAAGTATATGTGCGAACATGTACTAGTGTGTGTGTATGTACGTATGTATATGCATTTGTGCCTGTGTGTATGTTAGTGTGTATATGTGCATGTGTGTGTGTGCGCGTGTGTGCATGTATGTATGTGCGTGCGTGTGTATCTGTGTGCATGAACGTGGAGATGTGTGTCGGGTTATTGTGTATTTTGTTGCTTGTATGCACGTGTGCTTGAGTATGTATGTGTATGTCGTTGTGTGTACGTTTATGTGTGTGTGTGGTGTGTGTATAGGTATATGTGTCTGTGTGTGCGTGGGGTTGTGTGGGTCAGGTGTCTGTGCATTTCTGTGCGTGTGTATGTGTGTGTGTGTGTGGAAGTATGTGTGTGTATATGTGCATGTATGTGTGTTGTATGTGTGTGGTGTGTGTGGGAAGTATATGTGCGTTCATGTGTGTGCACGGGTGGGTGTGTTCGTGTGTGTGTGCGTGTGTGGATAAGTACGTATGTGTGTATATGCGTGCGTGTATATAGAAATGAAAGATTATAAAAATCAAGGTTGAAAGGAGATAAAGAAATTAATGCAATATAAATGGCGCAATTACAAGAAAAAATGAAAAATGAAAAATGAAAAATGAAAAATGAAATAAGGGAATGGACACACCCACACACACACATATATATATATATGTATATATAATATATATATATATTATATATATATATATATATATATATATATATATAATATATATATAATATATATATATATATATAAAAATCAAGTTGATTTACCATTAAAAAATAGACGAAACGATGCTTGTATAAGGTATTACAGGGTAAATGTTTTTTAAATTTTCTCCTGGTTTACGGAATTAATATCGTTTTGCGGTTGAAGCCTTGGCTGCTATTTCTAGTGGGTTGAACGGCCTATTATGGCCGTTCCTAAATTTTGCTGTTGAATTTATTAATGGTCTCTGACTATTTACTTTTTTCCCACTAGGCCGCTGGTGGCAAATAATTTCTGCTGAATTTTTTTGCCACCCTATATTGATTAATTATATATATATATATACATATATATATATATATACACATACGACGGGCTTCTTTCAGTTTCAATCCTCCAAATCTACTCACAAGGCATTGGTCGGCCCGAGGCCATAGTAGACGACACTTGCCCAATGTGCCACGCAGTGGGACTGAACCCGGAATTATGTGGTTGGGAAGCAAGCTTCTTACAACACAGCCACTCCTATACATACACACACGCACACAAACGCACATATATATATATATGTGTGTGTGTGTGTGTGCGCGCGCATGTATGTGTGTGTGTGTATATATATATATATATTTATATACATATACCTACTTACATGCATATATATAAATATCTATCTATCTATCTATCTATCTATCTATCTATCTATCTATCTATCTATCTATCTATCTATCTATCCATCCATCCATCTATCTATCTATCTATCTATCTATCTATCTATCTATCTATCTATCTATCTATCTATCTCTATATATATATATATATATATATATGTCTGTCTGACTGTCTGTCGGTATGTGTGCATGTATGCGTGTATGTATAAAGGCAGTGACCTAGAAAGAGAGAAAAAGAGTGTGATTCAGAAAGAGAGAAGAAATAAGAGAAATATAGAAGGAAAAAAATAAATGAAAAGTGATGTGTTTTTGTCCAAAGCACGCGGCAAACAATTATCGTTTATTGCCAGCTTTAACACATGTTGTAGAACAGCGAAGAATGAAACATTAATTATTTATCGCTAATCAGGAGCTCAATTTATTTCCTCTTATTTCGTGTTTTTACTTTCTCTCTCTTTGACTCTTGTCTCTTCTCGGTTTTTTGTTTGTTTGTTTCCTCGTGTTTTTCTCTGTTTGTAACGTTTCTATGACACGTCCTTTCACTCTGTGCCTGTCTCTGTCTGTCTGTCTGTCTGTCTCTCTCTCTCTCTCTCTCTCTCTCTCTCTCTCTCTCTCTCCACAAACACATACACTAACACGACTCTCGTCGTCACATCTGTATCGATTTCTCTCCCTTTCAAACGCGTCTCTTATCCTATCTTAACTCACGCGGTCAAGTATTCACACTTTCACTCTTCGCGTATTCCGAAAAGAAGAAAAAAAGACCCCCCCTCCAAAAAAACAACAACAACAACAACAACAACAACAAAGAAACGAAAAACAACAACAACAAACAAAACAAAACAAAACAAGGCGCAGGAGTGGCTGTGTGGTAAGTAGCTTGCTCACCAACCACATGGTTCCGGGTTCAGTCCCACTGCGTGGCATCTTGGGCAAGTGTCTTCTACTATAGCCTCGGGCCGACCAAAGCATTGTGAGTGGATTTGGTAGACGGAAACTGAAAGAAACCCGTCGTATATACGTATATATATATATATATGTGTGTGCATGTTTGTGTGTCTGTGTTTGTCCCCCTAGCATTGCTTGACAACCGATGCTGGTGTGTTTACGTCGCCGTCACTTAGCAGCTCGGCAAAAGAGACCGATAGAATAAGTACTGGACTTACAAAGAATAAGTCCCGGGGTCAATTTGCTCGACTAAAAGCGGTGCTCCAGCATGGCCGCAGTCTAAGGACTGAAACAAGTAAGAGAGTAAAGAGAGTAAGCGCAAATTGTGGCTGTATGGTAAGCAGTTTCCTTCACATCCACATAGTTCCGGCTTTATTCTCACTGCGTAGCACCTTGGGGGAATAGTCTTCTTGTATAGCCCCGAGTCGAGTCTTGTGAGTAGATTTGATTGACGGAAACTGACAGAAGCTCTCGTCGTATATATATTACCTCTCCTTCTTTCTACATTTCCTGTCGAAAACCGTTTTTCCTCAACCAGCCGCCACGCCTAATCGCTAAATCCCCAAGTTTTTTTTTTATCCTCCCTCTATTCCTTTCTCTTGAAAAGCGAAGGCTCGAAACGTAAAAGACTTTCTCACTTTCACGAGCGTCAAACTCAAACACCTGCTTGTTGTTCATACCCCTGTCTTCATCTTTTGCTTTTTCTGTAAATTTCAACTGTATATATAGATGAGTAGCAAAGATGTATAAGTGTCAATTCATTACGGCCGTTTCGCGCAACTCCTTTAATTGATCAATGAAAGTATTACATAATTACAGATAAAGCCATTATCATCAGATGAACGTATAGATCTCAAGCATAAAGGAAAAATCAGGTATTTAAACATATTCATATTATCAATAGAGAGCAAATATTTACAATGATTCTGCTGCTAAATTTTTTTACAGAATGGATGGCACCATCTGCATACACTGCATGAATATCGGATAGAAAAATTCTATGTAGAATTTGATACTCACCTAATATTGGTAGAGTATGCAAATGCGTTCCTCCTAACAAAGTGCCTCATTTGAAGCACCTAATTCGACCGAATCTAGATTACTTTCTATATATACATACATACGTATGTACGTATACATCTGTATATATATATTATATGTATACACACTCACATATATATATATATATATATATATTTACATACACATACATACGTACGTACGTACATACATACACATACATACATACGTACTACGTACATACATACACACACACATATGTATATATATATATATATATATATATATATGATGGACACTCCCGTCGGTTTCGACGTATGATGAGCTGACAACAGTTTGCAAAAAAGCTCACTAATGCAGGTCCGTGTAAGTGGTACATTCATAGCCACTTTTCTCCGTTGCGTTCACTCCTAAGCCTGTTAATACTGGTTGAAACAATGTTTCTTATACCATTTTAACACAACGATCTCCATTTTGTTTGCTGAAAGACGTGTGTATGTGTGGAGAGGAAGAGAGAGAGAGGGGGTAGAGAGCGGGAGAGAGAGAGGGAGGGACGAGAGAAAGTAATGAGTTTGCTTTAATCACAAATAGAGTTGTAGGATTACGTTACTTTCATTCCTATGCGTAACGTCATAAGTCCATGTGTATACATGTTTATAGTGTAAACCTTTGATCTAAATCATTCCTTTTCTTAAAGGTGACAGCGTGTGACATACATACATACATACATACATACATACATACATACATACATACATACATACATACATACATACATACATACATACATACATAATACATACATACATACACTGTTTCTATTAGTTACCATTTGTTTGCTACGACTTGGCTTTATAAACTGATAGAAAGCGCGTGCGTGTGTATCCCTGAATGCCAGTTGTATTAACGTTACCATGCCACTGCCACTCCATCTTTGTCGCTTACACAATTCCTTTCTCCCCTTTCCTGATATCAGTCACTCTCCCTATGCCACCTCATTTCCTTCACAGTAACACTCTTGCACCCTTCTGATTTTTTCACAAAATAGCCCATCCTACCATTACAGTTTTATAAGTCATAAGATGTGTATGTATTTGTGTGTGTATGTCTGTTTGTCTGTGTGTCTGTGTTTGTCACTCCGCCATCGCTTGACAACCGGTGCTAGTGTGTTTCTGTCCCTGTAACTTAGCGGTTCGGCAAAAATGACCGATAGAATAAGTACTAGCCTTACAAAGAATAAGCCCTGGGGGGAGGGAGGGCGATTTCTTCGACTAAAACTCTTTAAGGTGGTGCTCCAGCATGGCTGCAATCAAATGACTGAAACAAGTAAAAGAAATATATACAATTCTACAATTTATATTGTTTATTCCTCCAAATAACTTTTGTCGTTTCATTTTACTTTCTGATCTACATACAATTTTGCGATAGTACACCAACATAACCTTTTTATCTTGTTATTCACTACACAAATGTTAATATAGTCTTGTTTTATTATTGTAATAATCATCAATTGAAATTGTTACAGGGAAGAGTGTACCGTAAGAATTTTCAAATGTTAATGAATCCCTCTGTTGAAATGAAGTCCTTCAATTGTGTGATTGTATCAATGATGTCACACAATACAATATCAATAAGAAAGAAGAAAAGAACGAAATAAATAAATAAAGAAAGAAAGAAAAAAGAAGGAACAACCATCGAATTAATGTCCGTTGCTGTTCAAATTATACAGACAATGGTGTACAAATAGGGAACACTTAAGATGGCGATGGATTTAAATTCTCCCTTCTAGAACACTTACTGCACCCATTTATGCCCACAATTAAATGCATGCATGTATGTGAATATATATATTTATATAGATTGAAATAAAAACTGAAAAAGCAAAACATTTGACATCACTCGAAAGAATTATTTAATTTAGATAGAAAATATAAACGTATGTAAAAGTATATTCTTTTATTCTTTTATTTGTTTCAGTCGTTTGACTGCGGCCATGCTGGAGCACCGCCATTAGTCGAGCAAATCGACCCCAGGACTTACTCTTTGTAAGCCTAGTACATATTCTATCGGTGTCTTTCGCCGAACCGCTAATGTCACTGGGACGTAAACACACTAGCATCGGTTGTCAAACGATGGTAAGGTACAAATACATACACACAACATTTACATACATATATATATATATATATATATATATATATATATATATATATATATATATATGTGTGTGTGTGTGTGTGTGTGTGTGTGTGTAAACGACGGGCTTCTTTCAGTTTCCGTCTACCAAATACACTCACAAGTCATCCTACATTCAACCAAACGGTTCCTCCCAATTCTACATCAATCTTCAAATCTCCGACAAATAATAAAAAAATTACAGACACACAAACATTTACATACATACATACATACATATATATGTGTGTGTGTGTGTAAACGACGGGCTTCTTTCAGTTTCCGTCTACCAAATACACTCACAGTCATCCTACATTCAACCAAACGATTCCTCCCAATTCTACGTCAATCTTCAAATCTCCGACAAATAATTAAAAAAATTCCAAGTCATCAACAGCCGAAGACAACAACCAAAACTCAAGAGTCTGCGAACGAAGGGGAGATTCACATCGGAGAAAGAAATAATACAAGTAAAAGATTGTGGAGACCTAAGTTGTGGGACATGAGAAACAATTGAATAATGAACAACCAAACAATTCAAGAATGGGAAGGAATTCAAAATTAATGCAAACATCACGAACAGCTAAACAAGAAAATCACATCTACGGCATCACGTTCTCAGAATGCTACGAGAATTGCAGGAGGGAAAATAGAGAAGAAAAACTAACCAGCCGTGTAAATGTATATGAACAGCAAATTAAAGATTAATCTCTTAGAAATGTTCCTTGTTGTAAACATCTAGACATCTGTGCAAATGGAAAATTTAAAATATTTCCATTTTATAAAATAAAATATGAATTAATCATTATCTATGAAAAGCAAAAGAACACTAAAACAGAAATAGTCAACACCATTACTAAAACAACCTCCTCTGTACGGATTAGTCGAAGAACAAGTGCGACTGAAGAACTACACAGCGAAAGCATTTGGGCACAAGATACATGCAATACGCACACTTTATCCACAAAGCTTGGTGACATTCTGTTAAATAATTTGTTTTAGAACAGTTAATAACTTTTTAAAATAATCTTTCTTGAATTGTATCAAGTATCAAATAAATTTTGCAAAAGCTTGTATATATATATATATATATATATATATATATATATATATATATATATATATTTATATGTGTGTGTGTGTCTGTGTGTGTGCGTGCGTGCGTGTGTGTGTCTGTGTGTGTGTGTGTATGTACATATATTTCTATATATATGTATATATACACACACATATATATATATCTATATATATAGAGAGAGAGATAGATAGATAGATAGATAGATAGATAGATAGATAGATAGATAGATAGGTAGATAGATAGAGACCCCTGAGACTTCTGACAACAGGCTGTTGTCCATTCTCACGGAATCTAACTGAACAAACAAGACCGAGCTTTCTGAGAAGTAAAACGATAGCAACAACAACAACAATTATAATAATAACGCAAGATCAGGGCTTACCTACCAGAAACTACCATGCAAACGTCTATAAACATGGATCTAACCCTCGCGCAGAATTTGCGGAAAGTTCACAGAGACAATTGATCATGCTGTTTCTGGCTGCCCAGTCCTGGCTGAAGAGGAGTGAAATTTTGGGGTCGGTGACTTGTCGATCTCATTGACCTCAGGACTTGACTGAGCTTCCCAAAAGGATGAAATACAAAATCGACTTCGATGGTATTTAAACTCAACGTAAAGAGCCGGAAGAAATGCTGCTGAGCGTTTTGTCCAACGCTTTAACGATTCTGCTATCTCGCTGCCTTACTACAAATAATAATATATTCTAACTTTGACACAAAGCCAACAATTTTAATCGCGTGAGGAATCGAGTTCATTCCACCCTAGTAATCAACTGCGACTTATTTTATCGACGACGAAATGATGGAAAACAAAGTCGACCTTAGAAGAATTTGTATTTGGAAAGAGCCGTAAGAAATGTCGCGAAATATTTTGTCGGAAGCGCTAATAATTCTGTAAGTTCTCCGCCTTACTATCAATAATAATAATAAAATATTCATAACTTTAATAACTTTTTTCGGATCTTTTCGGTTTGAACGGCAGTTTTTTAATATAATTTCCACGTAACTAAACACTTTTAAACTTCGTATACTGGTAGAATGTGTTTATAAAACATCTTTTTCTCTTGGCTTTATTGAGAAAATTCTATAGTTTGTAAGATATTTGTTGTTTTTTTTCTTCAATTTCTGCAATTTCAACCAATCAATGACGTTCATTGAGGTAAAAAACATTCTGTGCCGTATGAAAATGTCCCTCGTTTAAGAAACAGATTGGGTTTATTTACATTTTTGAAGAAGAAAATATACCCTTCCCCCACCCCTAACCCTAACCCTAACTCTAACCCTATCCCTAAAACAGATTGAAATGCAATAGATCGATACTAGGGTCATAATTATGGGTGACAATTTCATATGACGCCGCTAGAAAAAACTGCCGTTCAAACCGAAAAGATCCCTTCTTTCGATTTACCATGGCAAACTGTCATCATTTTGTTATCGTGTCATTTTTTTTTTTTTTAACCTTGACGGAAAGCAGATAAATAGTTTACTTATTTATAGTGACAACAAATCTTCGTAGTCAATTTATTGTATGTCTCCTTAGAAACTAAAATAGGACATTGATTTGTGTTTTTCTGTGAGACTTTTATTGATTTCAAATTTTTTAATTGGTTATAATTCTGTCGTATCATTAATGGACACCGTCGGCATTTTAAATTTATTGGTTTAATGCAATTAATTTTTTTTCCGTGCAAGAAATTTTACGTGACTCCATTTTATCTTGCAGGCAGTCGAAACTGATTTCTCCGTATACATCACTATACATTACTTTATACATACATACATACATACATACATACATACATACATACATACATACATACATACATACATACACGCACACACACACACACACACAAGCACACACACACATATATATGTACACGCACACACACCCACACACATCCACCCACCCACCCACACCCATACCCACACACCCACACCCACACACCCACACCCACACACACATATTTATGAGTTGAAATTGATCAAATATTCAGACTATAATTTCAGCAGTTCCTAAAAGCTAAAAGAATACATGTGAATTTATGTGAAATATTGAAAATACAGCTAGGCAATCTATGAAGTGAAAATAAAAATGCTAGAACTTTGATATATGAATAATATGCTTCAGTGTAGTTGTATGAAATATATCAACAGATAAAATGTTTTATCAACATTCTGAGATTTTCTGGAAAAAAAATATATGCAACAATGCGATAAAATATTTTAATACGAGAACGCGAGTTTTTCTTGTTTCCCTATTCGGGATGGAATTCGTGAAGCAATGATTTTCGTTGGAGATTGACTATCTCATGTAACATGTCTAGGAAACAAGAGCAGAGTCCCTAGTTGGCTTATGCTATATGCATTACTCAGGTAGGGTAATATACTGAATACAAAGGTGTCCATAAATTAAATTTACTAAGGAGGCGAGCTGGCAGAAACGTTAGCACGCCGGGCGAAATGCGTAGCCGTATTTCGTCTGCCGTTACGTTCTGAGTTCAAATTCTGCCGAGGTCGACTTTGCCTTTCATCCTTTCGGGGTCGATAAATTAAGTACCAGTTATGCACTGGGGTCGATGTAATCGACTTGATCCGTTTGTCTGTCCTTGTTTGGCCCCTCTGTGTTTACCCCTTGTGGGTTGTAAAGAAATAGGTATTTCGTCTGCCGTTATGTTCTGAGTTCAAATTCCGCCGAGGTCGACTTAGCCTTTCATCCTTTCGGGGTCGATTAAATAAGTACCAGTTACGCACCGGGGTCGATGTAATCGACTTAATCCGTTTTTCTGTCCTTGTTTGTCCCCTCTGTTTAGCCCCTTGTGGGCAATAAAGAAATAAGAAATATAAATTAAATTTACAATTTAAAAAATTAATTCCGAAAAAAAATTCCCTGAAAAATAAGGATAACTCAACAGAGTTTAGAGGAAAACACAGGCAAATAAAGTTTTATTAGAAACATCAGAACACTTCCTCGCATATTCAATTGGTTGCCAGGAAGTTGATTGATCGATCTCAACTTTAATAGATACACTAAACTGTGAAAGGTGTAAAGATAATTCATAAACACTGTATATTAAATCAAAATACGCACTTCTGAAATGTAGTCTCGTCGAAAGTACTACTGTAATTATATGCACTTTTATTTGAATCTACCACATGATAAAATTATCTTAGTTGTGGCTATCACCAACAAAAGTGCTCCTGTCTTATGTACTATTAGTATTTTAAGCGGCGAGCTGGCAAAACCGTTATGGCTCCAGAAAAAAAAAATGCTTAGCGGTATTTCTTCCGAATTTACGTTCTGAAGTCAAATGCTACCGGGGTCGACTTTGCCTTTCCTCTTTCAACTGGTACTTATAAAATTAGTACTAGCTGAATACTGGGATTGATGTAATCGACTTATCCCTGCCACGAAATTGCTGGTCTGGTGCTAAAATTTGAAACCAATATTTTAAATAAAGCGGCGAGCTAGCAGAATCATTAGTACACCGGGTAGAATGTTGTCGGCATTTCGTCCCTCTTTACGTTCTGTGTTCAAATTCCCCCGTGGTCGATTTTGCCTTTCACCCTGTTGAGATCGATAAAATAAGTACCAATTGAGCATTGGGGTCGATGCAATCAGCTTACACTCTCCCCCAAAATTCTTGGCCTTGTGCCAAAATTTAAAGCCAATATTTTAAATACAAATCAATAAGATGTATAAATTCTTTCTTTGAAAAAAAAAAGCAACATAAAGTCCCCCCAAGTTCTTTTATGATCAGCATAATTTGACTTAAGCTCTGACGAACTATGAAACAACAGAGCTAGTTACGGGAGGAGAATTCAACCCTAGTTTCATTAATTTTAGATGAATTTTTTAGTAGACAATCCATACTTGGACAAGTTGGAAATGCAAAGGGACGCCAGTATATGAAACAATTAGATATTAATATTACTAACGCAGGGAACCACTAAAATCTAATTAATACGAATCAAAGTCTGGGTGAAGAAAGGAAAAAAATTATCTTAATAATTAGTTCTGGCTAAGAAAGACATAGGAAGCAACTCAAGTGATTAAATTGATTACAATTTAATTTAAAATAGATGCAATGGGGAGTGAATTTCATTTTCAGCAGTACTGTGAGAACGTTAGACACGTTTCAGTTTTATTACACTTCATCTGTGAAGTACATTCAAAGATAGTGGAGGCGCAATGGCCCAGTGGTTAGGGCAGCGGACTCGCGGTCATAGGATCGCGGTTTCGATTCCCAGACCGGGCGTTGTGAGTGTTTATTGAGCGAAAACACCTAAAGCTCCACGAGGCTCCGGCAGGGGATGGTGGTGATTCCTGCTGTACTCTTTCACCACAACTTTTCTCACTCTTACTTCCTGTTTCTGTTGTACCTGTATTTCAAGGGGCCGGCCTTATCACTCTCTGTGTCACGCTGAATATCCCCGAGAACTACGTTAAGGGTGTACGTGTCTGTGGAGTGCTCAGCCACTTACACGTTAATTTCACGAGCAGGCTGTTCCGTTGATTCGGATCAACCGGAACCCTCGTCGTCGTAACCGACGGAGTGCTTCCACATTCAAAGATAATTTGGTTGTTAAATTCTTCAGTAAAAAATTTCCTAGCAATATTTTCAACATCATAAGAAGTATTATGTTACTTCATTGTCATTGTAGAAACAATCAGTTCAATGCAAGCATAATTTTATCAGTAGTTAATAATTATTTTGAGAGTTTTATAATCATTTCACCTTTAACGTAACTTGGTCAGATTTACCGTTCAATCAATTACAAATATTGAAGTGAAACATGAAACTGAGCTGTGTTTGTGGTTAAAAACAAAACAAAACAGAAAACAAACAAAGCAAAACAAAAGTTTATGAAAATAAATTCATAGAGTGTAGAAACTATTTTCATCCCTAAATGTTGTCAAGGAAACGGGGAGAATGATTGTTTGACAATCATCCATTAGAAATGAGATTTTAATCATTGCACTGCAGATGACAGTTAGATAAGTTATCCCTTGTATTGTCACTAACACAGACTGTCATAGACATGTTTTTCTCAGTGGCAACGTCAAGAGAAATAATATTTTATTTATGTCGGAATGCGCGCGCACACACACACACCACACACACACACACACACACACACACACACACACACACACACACACATACAAACACATATATACTACCTTACGCATTCATATATTGAAATATACATATATATATATCGACTTATATAATTGTACGTGGTTGAAAATTCAAAGGTGCACATGCATACATGCTCACCAATACATACGGAGAAACACACATACACACATATTCATACAGACGCTTATGTATGTAAATGTGTGTATGTATCAGCGCCCACTGTGAGTCTATGCACTAACGTGTGTATATATGAATATGTATATATATATCACCGTGATACACATCCCTGGTCACAATGCGCTTCGCATTGTTTTAGCCTTCAAATGATGCCACCCCGCTGGCTAAGCGAGCAGGCCGACAGAAGAAAGAGTGAGATAAAGTTGTGGCGAAAGAGTACAGCAGGGATCGCCACCACCCTCTGCCGGAGCCTCGTGGGGCTTTAGGTGTTTTCGCTCAGTAAACACTCACAACGCCCGGTCTGGGAATCGAAACCGCGATCCTACAACCACGAGTCCGCTGCCCTAACCACTGGGCCATTGCGCCTCCACACAACACACACACACACACACTCACTCACACACATACACACATACACACACATACATACGCACGCATACACACACACACACACACACACATATGCCAAAGGTAAGCCGTGTTAGCGGTGGTAGTAACCGTCTGAGGGATAATAGTATCCGTAATTACTATCGGTATCAATTAACTGTGCTATCTCTGGGCATTGGTATGAAAGCATACTATGCTCAGAGAGTACAGGTAACAACAGAATAAACAAAAGTTTATCAGGAATCAAATTTAGATAATCAAATAATGGAGAAACTTTTGATCAAGAGACAGACAAATTGAACCACATCAGTTTATTATTTTTTTAAAACAAAACAGGACATAGCATTTCTTACGGCCGTTTCCGCTTCCAATGCTTGTCAGTGTTTATGAAAGAAATTCCTAAAATAATATTCGTCATCTTCATAGCACATTCGATCTAGTACATGGAGCTTCATCACAGTGAATAAAAATGTGTATAATAAAATGAACGATGGAAAGAGGGAAAAGGAAAGAACAGGGCCTCGAGAAGTGGCTAGAAGGGTCAATATATTAAAATCATACCATCATGCAGCGTGGAGCTTGAAGACGGTATGAAATCATTCACTTTGATTTTTGTTATATATGACCGACCAGGCTACCAGATGTTGCTACACATCACTGGTCACAATGCATTGTTTTAGCCTTCA
>NC_043001.1:23968699-23973699 GCF_006345805.1 Octopus sinensis
TATACACAGGTGTGAAACCGGTCAAGTGGATGGGCACCTTTTAAAATTGCATTTTCAAACCTTCTTTCATATATATATATATACATATATATATATATATATATGGAAATAATGTTTAACCACCATTGAGAATAAGCACAATTAGCTCGAAACCGTACAGTCTGGTGGTCCCGTCGTCTACTAGAAGATAGTACGGGTTTGCTCCCCTGCTTGCAATATATATCAGGTGCAGATTGCATCGATAACCAGCAGGAGGAGGCTCCTCCTGTGTCATGTATATATATATATATTATATATATATATATATATATATATAACATGGATGTATGTACATACAAAAACATACATGATGACTGCAATTTGATTTTGAGCAATGCCCATGATTGAACGATCTCTTAAGACAGTTTGTCACCCTTGCTATGAACCTACACACTTTTGCTCGAATGTGTCATCAATGGACGCCTCTAGCAACAGCTGTTCAGTGAGCTTACCACCTACGCTGACGCATGACTTCATTCCATCATGGAATTTTTCATTGCCTGTTTCGGCAACGACCGGCCGTAGTATGCAGCACATAATAGGTATGTTGATAGAGATGTTAGAAATTGAAGGATACCTATGTCTGAAGCTTTTCAGAATGAGGAAAAGCCTTGAGCAAAGCCAATCCGATTCTCTAAACGCTTACATTTGCCTCCAAAGAAGAATTAGTTTACATCATTGGATGCAAACCAAGTGGCAGAGTTTTCCTTTTCCTAGAGAGATGTCTCAGCAAAGACGAGAGGTCTCTATCACTCTTAGCGTTTGGAGGTCCATTAATTTTTGCTGAGTGCATCCGCCCATACGCACATACAAACATACATACATATGTACATACATACCTACAATGCATGGATACATACATATATTCACATACATTCATACATAATAACATACATACATACATACATACATACATACATACATACATACATACTTACATACATACATACATACTTACATACATACATACATAATTACATACATACATATTTACATACATACGTGCATACGTACATGCATACATACGTACATCAGGGCTGGACCAAAACTCATAAAAGCCCTAAGAACTTCGATTTTGGTGGCCCCATATATATATGAAATTCAAAATATAAACAATAATAAGCCATAAAATATATTTTTATTTTTCAAAATGAAACATAATTAACGCAAGGTGGAAAATAATGTTTATTTTTGCATACTTCCACTTATATTTGGTAAGTATTTTCTTACTTTGTTAACTGCACAATGTTTGATCAGATTCTCACTGTGACAACATTAGCACTTCCAAATTATATTTCCGATAATAGAAAATTTATACAAATTATATATATATATATAATATTGCATATATATATGTATATATATGTATTATATATATATTATATAATAATATATATTATATATATTATATATATATATATATATATAATATATATATATATATTATATATATATATACATATATTGTACATATACATTATATATACATACATATACACATATCTATAATATATATATATAGATATATATATATATATATATATATATATATATATATATATGAACAAATATACAATTAAATATATGGGACTGCAATGGATACAAATGTTGCTCCAAATTACACCAATCTAGTCATGCATATATGGAGGTTCAGAGACATAAACAATCTAAATTAAAATATACCTTGAACTTCCTCAAATATCTACCAGAAACTGGAAACAATGAGTGCCTAATCCTATGGACGCACACATCTGAACAACTTATAGAGTTCAAAATCCTGATCAACAGCATAAACAATAATATCAGCTTTACCATAGAATGCAATAAAACTCAACATGGAATGCAATCTGGATATACTTATCACCAAAAGAGATAAAAACATTGAAAAAGACATTCACTACAAACAAACAGATTCTAAACAATACTCATTGTTCTTCTCATGCCATCCCAAACACACAAAGAATAATATTCCCTTTAATCTAGCGAGAAGAATCTGCACAACTGTCTCAAATCCTGAAACTCGCAATAAGAGACTATGAGCTAAATCAAATACAACTTAAAAGACAATATCCATTAATGTTAATAGACAACGGAATAGAACGTGCCAAAGCAATAAATATCTAAGAACTACGAACTACGAAAAACGCTTCAGGTACATCCAATATTTATTACAACACACGACCCAGGAAACACAGAGGTTTACAATATTAACCACCAGAACATCCCATTACTAAAACAAAATTAAAAATAAAACACCCTTTCGAAATACACAAAATAATCAAAAGTAAAAGACAGTCAAAGTCTTCCCCCAAATTCCCCACAAGTGCTAAATTACGTTCAACAATTCCTACGCCAACAGTCAAAAAGTGTGGCCACTCCAATTGCAAGACTTTCATCAACCTTATTGAAGGCATAACATACAAATTCAAATCAGGACAGATTTTTATCGTAAAAAATCACATTACATGTTCTTCGAGGAATTTAATATACTCTATCAAATGTCAAGGATGTAATGAAGATTATATAGGTCAAACAAAGCTTACTCTAAGAAACAGACTGACCATTCACCAACAACAAATACGTGACCCAGTACTAGACTGATTCCACTGAATGGACGTAGACATATGTGCAAAAAATAAGTCCCCCAAATTCCAGATCTTTCCACTCTACTTATGTTCAGTGAATATCATAGATGAGGCACGATAAACACAGAAAATACTTTCATACAAAAGTGCAAACCATGACTTAACAAACTTTAACAGAGTACATACACGAATAACTATTCACACACAACATTCATTCTAGCACTTAACATGAGGAACTTACACAGCTAACGACCTAAATTTTAGCCACTGTACTACATGCAAACGACCCCTGTCCACTCTCTCACCAGACACATTAAATTTAGGGAGCCTTTATTGTAACTAAACATGTTCACTCAACTGTGTCGGCCTTCTTTTTAGGCGCAAAACATACTGTCATGTGACACTGACGCACGGACTTAGCGGGAAACGTACAAATGGTTCTAAACTTAATCACGTGTTCATTCTCTAGAAACACTTGAATGAAAACAGTCAGAACATTGATTGTTTAGACACGTTTAGTCAACCATGTCAGTCTTAACTTACGATGCCAAACATTGTAACTTGATACAAACGCGCAAACGTAGCGGGGAATCTATAAAAATTTCTAAGACTAGTCTTGTGACTATCCTCTACCAATCAAATCCTATTCAAAGCATATACTAATTTGAGCCATGAATTCCCTATAAAAATAGGGCAAGCTTCAAACACTAGTCAGAAGCAAGACAACTGCGTGATAAGTCGCGTGTCTTTATTTCAACTTTTTGAAAATCAGTGTAAACTGCGAAACCGGTTAAATCTTTAAATATAATAAGGAAAATTCTTTAACTATTCTCAGTACATTTTCAACTTCTATGTACATATATATAATATATATATATATATATATATATAATAATATATATATATATATGTGTGTGTGTGTGTGTGTGTGTGTGTGTGTATGTGTGTGTGTGTGTGTGCGTGCGTGCGTGCGTGTGTGTTTCAAGAAAAAGATATTTAAAAATATACAATCCATATTTCAGCTTTAAATTCATCGCTCTCGTGACCAAAAGGTATCTTTAAAATACCAACGTATATGAAAGGTAAATAATTTATATTTAATATATAGGCGTAGGAGTGGCTGTGTGATAACTAGCTTGCTTACCAATCACACGGTTTCGGGTTCAGTCCCACTGCGTGGCACATTGGGCAAGTGTCTTCTACTACAGCCTCGGGCCGACCAAAGCCTTGTGGGTGGATTTGGTAGACGGAAACTGAAAGAAGTCGTATATATACTTATATATATATATGTATGTGTGTGTGTGTGTGTGTGTGTGTGTGTATGTGTGTATGTGTATGTTTGTGTGTTTGTGTTTGTCCCCACAAAATCGCTTGACAACCGATGCTGGTGTGTTTACCGTCCCCGTAACCTCACGGTTCGGCAACTGAGTCCGATAGAATAAGTACTAGGCTTACAAAGAATAAGTCCTGGGGTCTTATTTGCTCGACTAAAGGCGCTGCTCCAGCATGGCCACAGTCAAATGACTGAAACAAGTAAAGGAGTAAAAGAGTATATATTATATACTACTGGTCATTTCAAGTAGATCAGAGATATATTCAATATATTAGAGTTTTCTTTTAATTATTTGTATAAACTGAAAGAAATGTTTTCACTGAAATATTTTTACCTGGCTGCATGATTATACAAATGAAGATATTCACACAAGATTCCGACACTCGTCACGTGAAAGCAAGGAATGCTCGCATTAGAATTTAAATATTGCGTTTGATAAAACGTATTATATACATCATTGTAACAACAGCGCTCCAAAGATATCAGACATTTTATCTTCCATGCAAAAGAATTATGATTAAAATGATTCTCTTCCAAAAGTAAAGTTAATGAATAAAATGTTGCCAATATTTACTTATCAATATATTTGGCATAAAATATAACTCCCCAGCATCTGGTTCTGAAATAATTTTCATACTGAATCTCCCAGTTTAAGAATGAAACCAATTATCCTAAGACTAATCACATTATTATGCGTAGGAGTGATTAGAGCTAGCTGCATTATTGGCTGGAGTCAGAAATAGCTGCTGCTAATGTAATCTTTATCTTGCTAGAGACCAGTTTGTTGTTTAATGGTTACGTGATAGACACCGAACGACTTGCTATTTGAATAAAAAATATTACTCACACACTGTTTCCGTTATCATATTTATAGATTATAGAATTGATCCTTAAAGTCTTCTGTTAGGTGATACAAAAAAGGGACATATATATATATATGATGCCATAATAGATCGTTAGCCACTACACACATTTTTTCTCTCCTTTTTTTCTTTCGTTTTTTTCTCTCCTTGTTTCTCTCCTTGTTTTTTTCTGTGTCCCTT
>NC_043001.1:23976199-24011199 GCF_006345805.1 Octopus sinensis
TATTGAGCGAAAACACCTAAAGCTCACGAGGCTCCGGCACGGGGTGGTGGCGATCCCATCTGTACTCTTTCGCCACAACTTTCTCTCAATCTTTCTTCTGTTTGCCTGCTCGCTTAGCCAGCGGGACGGTGTCATTTGAAGGTTAAAACAATGCGAAGCGCATTGTGACCAGCGATGTGTAGCAACATCTGGTCGGTCACGGTGACTTTATATTAAACATACTGTCTAAAATATTTACGATGCGTAGATTCCAGGATAGGTGAATAACAAAAAGGTACAGGTAACAATTCATTACGGCCGTTTCTAGCGACTCCTTTATTTGATTAATAGGAACATTTCATTATTGTAAAAGAACCGTTTTCGTCAGATGAATTCATGATCTTCAAACATAAAAGAGAGTTCAACTTATCCAACATAGTTAACAAATTTATGGAGTCAAAATATTTACATTGATTCTGCTACTATTCAATTGACAGAACGAAATTATCAGAATGGTGTATATTTGGTCAGAAAAAAGAATTTAGGGGTTATTAGAGTTTATAGCAGGAGGAGATAATTGACACAAGTGACCCAATTATCTAAACTTCTAAGAATAGAGGAAGGATCGGCTCCGATCGTTTAGATTTTAATCATAAGTAAGGTGTTTATGTGTACTGGTCAGTGGTGAGAAAAGCAATTATTGTCAGGTTAGCCTGCTAAATTATAAAAGTGATGGAACTATGTGTCGGCTTAATCTTCGCAAATGGGCACGGCATAGGGGAGTGATTGATGAGGAGGGGGTGATTGTGAGGAGAAGAAAGATAGAGGAAGTTGAATTTACTTACGTTTATTACTGTATGAAAGACCTTGAGAAATGATGAAATAAAATTTTAAAACAAAATAAAATAGGGGTGGTAATCAAATCCACAATAGAAAAAAGTGGGACTATTACAATTTAGCATAATTCTAATGTTACACCATTAAAATAAATTTAGAAATTAGATATATAGGTAACGAATAAATTGTATTTAAAATTATTAGAATGAAGTGAAGAAAAAATATTTTAAAAATATATAAAGAAGTGTATTAGATATGAAAATTTAGAATTTAGACCTATAAGCTATTAAAGAATATAATGTATTTAAAATATATGATTTAAACATAAGATATACGATGAGGTCTATAAAATATAAACTGTAAAAAGTATATAATCTTTAAAGACATATATAAAAGATATATAAAAATATTTAAAAAATATAAAAAATAATTAAAATATATATATTTATAATTATAAAGGTATATATATATATATATATATATAAATCATAGCAAGATTTTTATTATAAATTGAGAGTGAAAGAGAGAGAGAGAAATAAATATACCAGAATTTAATACAAATAAAGCTAAACGTGAAAATAGTTTTACAAATGCTTGTAAGGTATACAATAAAAATACATAAAAATAAAAAAATAATGACAGATCTTAGAGAACATAGTTTATACTTATGGGAGGTGCGAAATATTAAAAAAACACTAGTAGTAAAGCTAAAAGCATATTTTATATCAACCTTATATGAAAGGAATTGATTTAGGAAATGTTTAGATACATAATGTATTAATAGAGTCTAAATTTTCTAAGTTATAACAATTTAAATTATAAATAATTATTTCCTAGTTTAAATCATAGAATAATCATTTCAACTCAAAGGTTATATTTGATTAAATCACGAGAGAGTGCCTTAAGTATGAATTATTAAAGGAATACTTGATCTAGTTGATTATATAAGTATTATTAAAATTAACCAGCAATGTGAATGCCGATATGTTAAAAAGAATATTTTGAAAAATGGTATTTCAAGAGTACCAAACATTTATTTCAAAATTTAGGATGAGTTACAATGATTCAACAAATAACTAAAATGTGGATGAGAAAAACAAATACCAGATTAAGAATTAATAACAAATTATTAATGAAGAAGTGCTAATTCTAGGGAGATGAGGTTAAATTAATTGTTATGTAGTTACAATGCTTAACCCATGGAGTTATAAACTCAGTATACGTATAAACTCAGTATATGTAAAGATACAAAGTTAACTATACGGAGAATCACTATTTAGACAGATGAGCTATAGTGTGTAAGGTATAAACGAATTGGGTGAAGAACAAGTTATCTAGACATCATGGTTAGTTATATAAAGAAGATAGCTACGCATAAAAGATCAAATGTGCTAAGGGTCACTATAACACAATACTAGAACACAAATGTGCTAAGGGTCACTAAAAACAATAATATTACGAAAAGTAAGCTATGAATGATAGGGAACAGTGAGTAACTTATGTCCTCAAAGAGACAGTTGGAGGTATTTATCATTTACTGCTTCTAAAGTATTTAAAGGTACGGATAATACTATGAACGCGTGACAACTTAAGATCTAATTTATTATCAATTAGGTTATCTTTATCTCTGTACTTGAATATTTCATATATCTCCATACAGCGTAGTCCACACCCATATCGGCTATTTGTGCATGGCTGAGCTCTACGCATTATATCCCACTTTACATTGAATTTGATATTATTATCCTTGAGCTTCCAGATCTTCATTGATAATGATGTACTGATAGCTTTATGTCTTAGTCTAAAGATGAAAGGTGGTTATTCCAACCTTTTTTCCATATCTGCAGAGCATCCGATATAAGTAAAATTATTAGTTTCCGTCATAACTGTACATTTATATGTAACGCTATTTGTTACGATTGCAATTGCCCTTATTATAATTAGTTTTTCTTATCATATTATTAATAATTATAGAGTCATCATTCAGAGTACAGTTAAAATTCATAGAATTATTATCACGGATTACATCTCCACTACTCTGGGCGTTATAATTTGTATCATTGCTGTGTAATGGCGCCGAAGAAGAGACAGGTCTGAATCGGTTTTCCGTTTATATAGTTTCTATCGCAAGCCTCGTTGTGATCTCGCGCATGGCAAATGGATGCAGGTGGGGTCTCGCTCCAGTCTCGGAGATGGCAATGGCTGCCGCGAGATCTCATCCAATATGGCACTGGTTGCTTGTGCCGCTACACAATATCAGTTCATCACGAACATTTTTGTTCTCACAGAAAAGTGACGGTTTACACTGTTGTTGCAAAAGGAACAGCTGAACTTCCGCTTCCCCACTTAATCCCCTCTGTACAATATATATTTAATAATATTGGATTGTGGCTATCGCATTATGTCGACATCGTTATTTATTTCTGCACATTTACAGAATTTGCGATATTCGAATGTATTTGAAATTTCGTTTGGTTAATTCTTCTGAGTTTCAATAAAATTCATAACGGACGAACCATTCTGATCTGTAGAGCTTCCTCTGAAATATGCAGTTTCTAAATTCCAAAACCGGCACTGATTAGATGGATAAAAGAAATAAGAAATCCATTGATATCTTAAGTCTCTGACGAATTTAAAGGTGGTCAAAATATGAAGAAGCTAAGCTGAAATAATTGGATGCTTTCAAGTGGAAAACTGACCGTGATGCAAGATGAGCATTGAATAATGGAAATCTGCAAATCTTCACTTACATTACAATGTTCTTCAGAATGGCGAGGTTGGCACACAATATTATTCTTTATACATAAATGTGTAACATTGGGCTGAAAACAGAAATGGTCATTTTTTTGCTTTTTTTTAAATAGAAAATTGAGTTTTGAACAGGTAGAATCCATGATGGTAGAATCGTTAGCACACTCGGCAAAGTGCTTAGCGGCATTTCATACGTCTTTACGCTCTGAGTTCAAAATTCCACAGAAGTCGACTCTGCTTTCCATTCCTTCAATGTTGATGAAATAAATAGCAGCTGAAAATTGGGGTCCCCAGAATTTTAGGCCCTGTACCTATAATAAAAAGAATTCTTCTTCTTCTTCTTCTTCTTCTTCTTCTTCTTCTTCTTCTTCTTCTTCTTCTTCTTCTTCTTCTCTTCTTCTTCTTCTTCTTCTTCTTCTTCTTGTTATCATCCTCATCATTATTACTGAGAGACAGAGCAGTGCATACCATCACAGTGACACGGGGATAAAATATTCGAAGCCGAGTATACCCCTCATGATTACCAATTTGATAAGGGTACACAGGGAAACGTGGCGTCTGGGAAGAGAAGCAGGTGACACATTTAAAAGCTAACTAGACCAGAAAATTTATCAGGAAAATGGCCATGGAAATGGTTATAGAAAAGACATAATGAAGATACATTTCGACGATAAGCCCAAAACTCCAACTTAGAAGAAAATACAAAGGACCCACCATGTTAACAATTCAATTCCATCGAGCAAATTAAGACACTCAGACGAGGCACGAGCCCAAAGATGGCAGCAATGTTCAATGCAAAGTCGAATAATAGCCTCGTAAGGAAACAAGATACTCTTAGGCGTAAGAAATTTACAAGTACGGAATCCAACCTTTGTGGTAGCTTACACAGCAATGGCCTAAACATATTTGTTCTAAGAAAGACTCTTGGTCAAAGTAAAATCAAGGAGTCGGATACTGTAGCATTTTGGAAGATCAACCTCGCTATTGCAATGGAGGGAAGGAATGGCTGCCTATAAGATTAAGTGACAAAAGCTTTGTCTTGCTTTTGTAGCCGAAGCAATCCCTGGTTGAAGTAATTTCACCTCATTTATGCCTCTAATAAATGTGATAAAATCTCATTTGTCATAAGAACTCTCCCCTGATTACCATTAAATATAAGACCTTTTTATGCATTTTAAAAACTATTTCTTTATTGAAATATGTCCCGCTTCTCAAGTCGGTTTACTGGTTTCAGTTTTTAAACGAATGTTAGCCATACCTCATTTTTGTATAAAATTTTATTCCTTCGTAAAAATTCAATAATTTTTTGTTATTTTGAGTTTTCGTTTACCGAACTACTACCAAGTGAAGAAACATCACCCCTCTTTACTAAACTTTTACAGGAGTGAGAGATACCGAAATGAGATCAACAACTCATAGCTAACTACTAGTTAGGGCTGGTGGCTATCAATTCCGTTGACTTATCCCTATTTTCCGGTTTGAATTTGAAGAAAATGAAATATCTAATAACTAAAACCGAAACAAATTAGAGCCTGCTAACTGAACATGACATATCTTATAAATTTAAATATAACATTTCATAAATTCATATATTTTCAGATTAACAGCTTGCACGCAGTCACCAGATAAAATGTTACTATTATTCTAATGAATCATAATACTCTCCATTTCAATTATAGCATCATAAGATTCACTATTACTAAGTTGATCATGGCCTGAAGGGGCATTTGTAGTTCTTCTGCGGATGTCTGATGTTATTCATAACGTTCTTTTGAATTGAATTTTGGACCAAATGATCAAGTAATTTTGTATTTGAGACTGAAAATATCTTTAAAATCATTTCGTTTAATTTGTTTTCTGTCATTATTAATATTTGTTTTAGTGTTAAGTTGATTGAGGAGAGAAGAAGTAACATGTGACCCTTGACTAACCATCAACTACTACACTGATCCTTGTGAATATCACAACTGAAAGTGCCATCAAATAGGTTCTCGAAAGTAAGGAATTCAGAGCAGAAACATGTGGCTGAGCTCGGTTGGGCTTTCAAATTTTGGCACAAGGCCAGTAAATTCAGCGGAGGGAGATTAGTCGATTGCATCGACCCCAGTGTTCAACTGGTACTTATCTATCAACCCAGGCGGAATTTGAACTCAGAACGTAAAGACGGGCGAATTGGTGCTAACCATTTTGCCCGGCGTGTTAACGATTTGGCCAGTTTGCCGTCTTAGGTATATATACTATATCAATCATTTCAATATAACTAATTTATATCTAGTCTTATATCCTACCCTTATCTCCAATCATTATAAGAAGTAGACCTATAAGATCGAAACACTGAGTTTGAACATCTGTTAAGGATTTGAGAAAAATATATAGGATAATACACCATCTGATAGGGTCGCTTTCAAAGACAGTTTTCAAATTTTAATTAGTTTTTTTTATACTTTGTAGTATCTGATAGCAAGTCTCCAGGGCAGTTTGATAACTAGTTACACTATGTAAGAAACGGTGTAGTCGGAAACAGCATGTCATGAGATTGTTGTCTCCCTTCAAACTCGGAGGTCTACTCTGATAACATGCAGTAGAGTCAACTCCGCTAAAAGAACCAAAATTGAGATCTGGGGTATTTATATTGGACTGTGTCTCAAATTTCTAACGGAAGAGAACTGTGGAGCCAGAGTCCATATAGCCCTGTGCCAATTGTTTAGAATTTGAAGTAATCAAGAATATATGTCTGCCGACTCTGCAAGTAGACAAATGTCATCTCTCTTAAGACGCTAGCAATTTTTGCATTGTGTGTGTGTGTGTGTGTGTGTGTATATGAGTGAGTGAGTTTGTGTGTGTGTGTGAGTGTGTGTGCGCGTGTGTATATGTGAATGTGTCGGTATTTGTGTTGGTGTTTGTGTATTTGTATTTGCATGTATGCGTGCGTATGTTTGCATGTATGAGAGAAAGAGGTTGAGAAAGCGGTTGAGAGAGAGAGAGCGAGAGCGAGAGAGAGAGAAAGAGATAGAGAGAGATAAAGAGAGAGAAAGAGAGAAAGATAGAGAGAGAGAGAGAGAGAAAGAAAGAAAGAGATAGAAAGATAGAGATAGAGATAGAGAGAAAGGACTAAGGAAGAAATACTGAAAAATAAACTTGAAATGATCATTACCATTTTCTTAATTGATTAATTTGGAACGAGAGTTCATTAATAGGCTTCCGAATTTGATGAAGCTTATAGCGAGCAGTAAATCGATATCCGATCATACATAATTTTTCTTTATAAATTACGATTAAAGAAAAACTGGTTCTTGGGCGATTTCGTGTCGCATTTGAAGCTGAGGTTAGTTTCTCAGTTAACAGTTCTTGAATATTGAAATGTTACACGCGTTCAGATGACATCTATTGCAATCGAACGAGAACATTGTGCATTATAACTTGCATTGATATCGTTATATCAATAGCTAAGGCGGTGACACTGGGCAAAATGCTTCGTGGAGTTTCTTCCGGTTTTACGTCACGGGTCGACTTGGCTTTACGCCGAGGTCGAGTTAGCTTTTCCTCCTTTCGAGATCTGTAAAATAAGTACTAGCTGAGCATTGAGTTGTAATCGAATAGCTCCTCCCCGAAATTTTCAAGCCTTGTGTCTAAGTGCGGGGGGGGGGGGTCGGCTACAGAGTTCATAGGCTGACCAAGATACTCATATGGAATGTAACCAAATGAGGTTTATTTTTTCACATAGTCCCATTGCGGTTCACACACTTCTTCCACCGGTGTTGCAGTGCTTGAATCTCATTGGTGAAAAAACTTTCATCCTGTTGGTTAAGAATAATAATAATAATAAAAAAGAAAATCATCAACGGCAGATATGACGACATCATCACTGCGATGCTGCTTCTCAGCTAAGTTTCTTTTCTTTTCATGTTGGGGAACAGATAATACTCATATGGACCAAATGGAGGAGAATAGGGAGGGTGATCAACCAGTCCAATGCCACAGTCACGCACCCTCGTATAGTAAAAACAAACATATTATAGCAAATGAAATTGCCTTTTATTCTGTAGAGATATGATATGAAAAGTAATTATTAATTGAAATTAGATCGCATAGTTTTATGAATATAACTTAAATTTAAATTAAAATTAGTTACTGAATTCCATTTGAAAGACAAACGCCAGGAATTGTTAATGTTCAAAAGGTATATTGAAGTGTTTAGATTATTATGAAATAAAGTACAGATTCTATATTATTTTGTAAATGTATTCAAGTCAACTTGTTAAGGATTTGTTTTCGTATGAAAGCATATCAGAGTTTTGTCTTAATATATTTGGTGTTAGAATTTTGTGAATTCTCAACGAATTAAAAAAAGCATAGTGATGGAAATATTCTGCAATCTATTGGAAGGGGGTCACTAGAACAACATTTGGAACTTTTTTTCTTTGTCTATCTGAAGATTATACATCAAACTAGTTGAGCATACGTAAATCACTTTGAGCAGTCGGTCACGATCGAATTTTCCGGCCTGAAGAGGAAATTGAAAATTGTGACATTTATGCAGTCCATAAGAATATTTATGATGCTATTTTGAAACAAAATTTACTATTGTTATAAATCAAAAACAGGCTCATATAAATAGGACCACCAAGAGCTTGCATCCATCTTATGACATTTTGTGGCTTAAATAGAACTATTTCTTCTTAAGAAATCTGCTGCTGCTGCAGGCGGTGTGAAAGATCTAAAATTACAATGAAACGGTTTGATGTTTGTTAATAATTGTATTCAAGTCATTTACGTTTCTTGTCCATATTTAATATCCAATCAATGAAAAGACATTCTAGAATTCTTAAATAACTTTTACCTTGGTTTGCTTAATTTGATGAAAGTATCTGACAAGCTCTCCGTGATGGTTTAAATATATGTATTTGTAGCGATATAAATGTGTGAAATGAAGTTTTACGGTGAAGAAATAAGACACTTTCAGATTTTATGGAAGAAATGGTAGTCTGAGACGTTTTGTATTTCTTGAAAGCGTAACCGACAATAAATAAATAAAGCAATGTAGCTTCAACCGGAAATCAAAACTAGCTCACGGACTGTACTTGCTGGGAAGCTAACAAAACTAGCAATAAAAAGCTGTAAAGCAATGGACGAATTATATATTCGGAGATTAGTAGTATAATGCCTTCACACATCCTTATACAATGAAATAATCTAAGCTAAAGCTATAACAGCAATGAAAAGGACTGTATAATGAACAATAGAAGCAGTTTTCTGAAATTGTTCGAGCTGTCTTATAATATCACAAATGTATATATATATATATTTCTGAAGTCAAACAGGTATAGTAATAAACAAACGCACAGAAAGACATACTAAATCCACTGAATACATAGATGCACAGGTGAACGGAGAACACGCACGGATAAGAAATTCCTCATCAGTTGTTGGCCGAGGCGTCAAGCGCAATTTCATGCCATTATCGATAACATTGCACCCACCTCAGAGGCAACCAGTGAGAGAACCTTCTGGGGAAACGACCAAAACATAATAAAACAAGATGGACAACAAGGAGGAAGGAGGAAAAAAACGAAATAAGCAAACAGAATATGACCTTAGAGCTGGGCGAAGACAACATATACGAAATAATAATAATACATACACGAAATAATAATAATAATAATAATAATAATAATAATAATAATAATAATAATAATAATAATAAATGCCCTGATGCAGTACCAGACAGTGGTTCTCATGGCTTCTGATCTTAACTGATTGGAAGTATTATCATGTACATTGTTTTGTCTTGGTATAAAAGATGGGATACAGCAAATATTCTGCTCAATACCACAGATTTGCTTATCAGTTATTTGACCTTAACCAGCTGTCCATGTCCCTTAGTGGCTGACGATATGTGCATCTCTGACCACGAGCAGAAGTAGTGGGGGAGCATCATAGCCGTGTGTTGAAAGGAAATATTGGAGGTTTAGATAATTCACCTTTGGAAACATGTGTGGTTCGATCAACATCCTTAAAGAATCCTTATTCAAGGACCTTTTGAGCGGGATGGGCTACTCGAAAATTCTAACTGGGCCCCACCTGCAAGGTCATGCGCTGTTTATCTTGATATGAGATCACCATGTCGTGCACATTTGGTTGTGATGCATGTGCCCGATGTACCCTTATCAGACGGGTAGTCATGATGGGTATACTGGGCTTCGTATATTTTACCCCAGTGTCACTTTGTTGGCATGCACTGCTCTCTCACTCAATAATAATAATAATAATAATAATAATAATAATAATAATAATAATAATAATAATAATAATAATGATAATAATAATAATAGTAATAATAATAATAATAATAATGATAATAATAATAATAATATAATATAATAATAATAATAATAATAATAATAATATTAATAATAATAATGCATACATACATACATACATACATACATACATACATACACAACAAAGAAAGCCGCGGGCTAGCAGAAAAACAAGTGTGGAGTAACGCAAACAAGAAGGAACACTGCCCTACGGGATTAAAGCAAATACAAGAGAAAAGTAGAGCGGGGCTCAAAGAAGTATGGCCGATCAGGTCGAAGGTGATGCGAAATAAAATGACGTCACCTTAGAACGTGACCGGTTACGTGGTTGTGGGAAGAGGGAGGAAGAGTCATAGGAACTAGAGAACGATAGGGAAGGAAAGAGAGAAAGAGAGAGCGAGAGGCACGGAGGGAAAGAGAAAAAGACAGAGAGGAAGAGATAGTAAAAAGGAAGGTGAAAGAGAGGCAAAAGAAAAGGAAAGAGACGGACTAAAATTGTGCAAAAATATTCTCGGAATACTTGGACGAATGGGTAAAAAATAAGGCGTGCGTTACGTTAGAAAATTTATCTCATACTGTTTCAATGTTCGTATTCTGCCAACAGATATTGTGTTGTGAAGGAGTCACTGGATCTTTTCGGTTTGACCGGCAGTTTTTTAAAATAATTTCCATGTAACTAAACACTTTTAAACTTCGTATGCTGGTAGAATGTGTTTATAAAACATCTTTTTCTCTTGGCTTTATTGAGAAAATTCTATAGTTTGTAAGATATTTGTTGTTTTTTCTCTCCAATTTCTGCAATTTCAACCAAGCAAATACGTCTATTGAGGTAAAAAAAACATTCTGTGCCGTATGAATATGTTCCTCGTTTAAGAAACAGATTGGGTTTATTTACATTTGTGAAGAAAAAAAGATACTCTCCCCCCACCCCTAACCCTAACCCTAACCCTAAAACAGATTGAAATGCAATAGATCGATACTAGGGTTATAATTATGGGTGAAAATTTCATATGACAACGCTAGAAAAAATTGCCGTTCAAACCGAAAAGATCCGAAAATTTATCTTAAACTGTTTCAATGTTCGTATTCTGCCTACAGACATTGTGTTGTGAAGGAGTCACTTACAGGACTTCAGTTACGCTAAATCGAAAGTTGTTAGTAATCGGTATGGAATAAGATATATCATTGATCCAATTAAAGCTATACCAACAGGAAATATAAAAAAAGTAGGATTATGAGCGATCTTCCCGCAAGGAAAAAATCGTTATTTTATTATTTCCAATATTTCATTAAAACGTTGTCTCTACCGTCTTTTAATTTTTCTTTGAAATCGATTCCCTTCTCGTACTGTGATATTAAATCAGTTACCTTACGATTTGACATAGATCTGATCATCAAATTTAAAAGGTCGAAGAAAAGGAGAGAATTTAGGGAGAGCAAAATCTCGCTCAGAAATTTTGTCAAACATGACAGTTTCATTTCACGCCAAAACATAAAGGGACAACGATATCATTGACTTGCTATTAAATTTATATCAAGCAGTATAACGGAGTGGATGCACATGGCTTGGTGGTTAGGAACGTTGATTGTGGTGTTGATTCCTAGACTGGGCGATGCTTGTGTTCTTGAGAAATTTCACTCAGCTAGCTAAAGTCAATAATCCTGCGGCGGACCGGCATCCCCTCCAGGTAGGGAATATGTACGCCATGAAAACCGTGAAACCAGAATTAGGGGTCTATATGACTCGGAAAGGAACTTAACATTTAAAAAAAATTATAACGCAAGAAATTAATATGTTAATTAATAATTTAAATTATTAAGGAAATTAATAATTAATATAGGCATAGGAGTGGCTGTGTGGTAAGTAGCTTGCTTACCAACAACATGGTTCTGGGTTCAATCCCACTGCGTGGCATCTTGGGCAAGTGTCTTCTTCTATAGCCTCGGGCCTACCAAAGCCTTGTCAGTGGATATGGTTGACGGAAACAGAAAGAAGCCCGTTGTATATGTATATGTATATATATATATGTATGTATGTATATATATATATATATGTATGTGTGTATATGTTTGTGTGTCTGTGTTTGTCCCCTCAACATCGCTTGACAACTGATGCTGGTGTGTTTACGCCTCCGTAACTTGCGGTTCAGCAAAAGAGACCGTTAGAATAAGTACTAGGCTTCTAAAGAATAAGTCCTGGGGTCGATTTGCTCGACTAAAGGCGGTGCTCCACAGTCAAATGACTGAAACAAGTAAAATAGTAAAAGAGAGTATGTGCACGTAAATGAATTCTTAATCATAGACACGAACACTTGAATGAGTATGTATAGAGCTGGAACAAATACCGCTAAGTATATTCCCGACGTTCCAATTCTTCTCCTACTTCGTTGCCTTTAATTTTAGTTTCAATGATATGGATATAGGTAGTGAGTTTGATTGACTTAAAATAGATTTACACTTTTATTAAGACATGCAAGTTTTTCATCATGAACAAATAGCGAGGAACCACAAAATGAACGATATATATAATATATATATATATATAATATATATATATATATATATATATATATTTACAATGGAACAAAAACGCAATAGAGGACAATAAAACATTCAGAAAGATAGACGATACAAAGGCGGACAAGAGAAACAATAATTAGAAAGACAGGTAAAAAAGGATGGGTCATTCTTGGCCTTCTTTCCTCAGTCAAGTTACCAGAAGTCCTTACTGTTTCGGGCAGTTACACTTGAGACAGTTCGATCTGGTTGCCCTCTAAAAAGTCTAAGCTAAAGGCATTAGATATTTTTATAAGAAATGAACTCAACACGTTGTTTTTCATTCTCTCTCTGTTTATTTCCCCTTATTCCTTTCTGTCGAAGAGCGTAGGCTCGAAACGTAAAATACTTTTGCATTTTTCCCGGGCGCCAAACTTATACGCTTGCTTGTTGTTGTTCTTTGTGTTTCTATATATACTGGGGTCGATGTAGTCGACTACTTACACTCTTCCCCGAAATTTCTGGCTATGTGCCAAAATTTGAAACTAACATTTTGTATGCATATTTAAGCACATCGGGTAACATGCGTAGAGGCATTTCGTCCGTCTTTACGTTCTGAGTTCAAATTCTTCTCAGGTCGACTTTGCCTTTCATTCTTTCGGAGTCGATAAAATAAGTACCGGTCGAACACTGGAGTCGATGTAATCGACTTAGCGACCTCCTCGAAATTGCTGGCTTTGTGGCAAAGTTTGTAACTAATATTTGGTGTGCATATGACTTTTATTTTCACTTAGACTAAGTGAGAGAAATAAAGTTTTTAAGATGCTGCTGTAGTAGTGGCCTGGAGTGGCGCAGGTGGTTGTTTGTGGTAATTTCTGTAAGTAGTGACAGAACATGAATGTTAGGGAGTGTTACAATAACAAACCACTCTTCCCGAATGTCTTGGGGTGTTTTTGTTTTAAAATTTAGTATTTATGTTTCATAGTGTAGGTGTTTGGTGGGGAAAGTCTGCCTGTTTTCTGTAATGCTTAGAAATGCGGTGTGTGCTCTTTGCATGCGGCTACGGTTTGTTGGGGAAAATTTCTGGTCGCCAGCGGGACTGATATAATCTATGATAGATCAAATATACTGTACACCTTAGTTGTTAACAAACAAACAAACGCGTGTTCTGCGTAAGCTAAGAAACTTATGTAACTATAAGCTTAAGCAAACCAAATACAAAAACGTAGTTTATAAGCGTTCACCGTATATTGTCTGCAGAAAAAAAATCTAATATTGGGGCTTAAACGCCCCAATATTTGACTATTTTCTATAGCCAATATACGGCGATTGATTATAAGTTTAAGCTTATAATTACATTTACAATTCTCCTGTGTTGGCCAGATGTGCTACTAGTGAGAACTTCATACATAATTGCGATCTGTGCTGCATTTTGTATTGTTTTCTGATATGGTTGTGAAGGTTGTAATGTTGCGCAAATATAAGTTTTGTCTTGTATGTATACTGTTGTTTTTTATATTGTTGGGCGTGGCTCCTTGAAACTGAAGTTCTCTAGAGCTCCCGGTAAGAAGGAAGACGGTAAATCTGGAAAGAGCAACTTTAACTCTATTTGCATGGAATCTAGGTTCCTAGGTGGTTGATGTAGATTTGGAATCATGTGACTGAGGAGAGTGGGTGGAAGAAGTGACGGTAATTTCATCGGTAATTTCATCTGGGTATGAAGCTTTATGGAAAACTTGAGGAAGTATGGTGTAGGTTCAGGTTCAAAGACTTGGGGGAAAGACAGATCCTTGTGAAATTTTAGAGGATACATCTTAGCTTTGTTGGCGAGGGGGATGGTTTGATAAACAACATTTTGTGTTGTTAATTTATGTGTTGTGCATAAATTGGTAGAAAGAATAGAATGGAAAGTTTTGGGGGGTGTCAATAACAGAATGGTTTGTGGAGGATTTTGCTGAGGAAGCCATTATTAATTCTCTGTTTTAGATCTGTGAGTGTTGTTTAGTTGTCTGAATCCGTGTTGTGATTTGAAAAGAGGAGTGATGCGTGTTAGTAATATCAAAGACAAAATCCTTTAGTATTTTTGAGCTGTTCATAGAACGTTGATTGATGCTGTTTTAATTAGGTTTTTATTGGGCTTTAAAATTGCGATTTCTCCCACCCAGAGTCCTGATTCTTAAATTTTGCAATTTTAGTAGTAGCAGTTGCTATCGTTTAGCTCAATTTAATAGACTAATGATTAAAAGCATTCCATCCATGACCATCATGTTTAGTGTTGTAGTGTGTTATGAGAAGTGTTCAAGGTTTGGCATTCCTGTCTTTCTTGCGTGGGCCTGGGTGGTTAATTTTCGAAAAATGATGAGAGCATTTGTTTGTTGTTCAAATGTGAGTATGTTATCTAATGTTGTTATTATGACGTTTCATGTGATGTCGCAATTATTAATGTTTTTTGTTGTGGTTAATTACCCTGGCTAATGTTTCATTGCTTCTTTTGCGATTTATACTGTATACAATAATTTGACAGTTTTCCATTTTCTATGACTTTGTTATTTTCTTGTTTAGCATCTTGAAGTTAAATAGCATTTTTGTAGTGTGTGATGTTTGTTGTTGAGTTTGAGGTTATTCCGTCTATTTTCTAAAAGGTTATATCAGTTATTTTAGTAGTGTAATGGAGGTAAATTTTTTAATGTTGTCCAAAGAGGAGCTTTTTTCCGGAAGTATCAATTATTTTATGAATGTATCTACTACAGTCTCTATGTTTGTGACTGAAGTGTTATTCAGTTCGGCAAACCTTCTGTTCCATGTTTCAGTGATTTCAATGGGATACTTTGAAATCTGTGATAATATTTATATTTTGTTTACTGATGTGTGAGTGTTTTCTAATGACGAGAGATAGATGGTGGCCGTGATGGAGAGCTGGAGGACTGCTTGTCATGTGAGAGCTTGAAGCTATACCTGCGGACAAGATGATAAAGTGGAGTAGCTTGAGTGTGTGACGCCCGGAGCCCCAAGCTCCCAAGCCAATACAGATTTACACCGCAGACCCAAAAGTGCCATACCAACCCATAGAGCGTCGTCATAGGTGGGCTACAACCAGCTACGCTACTGAGGTAATAACTGTTGTAGTTAAGTTGGTGAGACATGCATATCTGCTGAGGTCGTTGCTTAGAAATGTGTAAACTGAGTTTAGTTGTTTGATGTTGCTTCACCTCAGTATTGTTTGTGTACCAAAATATGTTATTTGCATTGATGTTTTTGTCTAATTATTGTGTCTGGGAGTATATTCACCTGTATTAGTTGGAGTGTGTAACCTGATCGGGAAATTGGTGAGGTTCAAGTTAGTATGTATATGTTTATTATCTTAGCTTGTTTCGTGTAATTAACGGTACGTTTTTGTTGCTTGTATCTCAAGTATATTGGCTTGTTCTGTTAATGCTCCAGTTAATGCTTCGCGGTATTTATGCACTGAATACATGATGTTATGTACATTATGAAACCCCAATTGCTTGGCTTATCCTGTTTTATCAAGGTGTCGAGATGTATTATATGATTGAAGCGGGCAGGATGTCAAATGTTGGGTTTGCAATTCAGTTTCTTGAATAATAGAAATATGAATGTCATCTGTAATGATAAATTTGTTTAACACCGTGAAGGAATTTTTCGGCTGATAGCCTTGTATTACAACAGATTTCGATTTTTGCACTTATTTACGTGGTATGTATTGATTATTTTGCTTGCTGGCGTGTATTTTATGTATCCGGTGCTTGCATTTATGTGTACCGTCTAAATGAAGCACTCAAATATATGAGAGTGACTTCTCGGCTTTTCCGGTTTTCCTTGTCAAGCTTTGCTGTGATTTGATCAACTTTTATTTTTCTGTATAACGTTTTGACGTGTGTATGTATGTATGTATGTATGTATGTATGTATGTATGTATGTATGTATGTATGTATGTATGTAATTATGCATGCGTATGTGTGCGGCGTGCGTGTGTGTGTATGTGCGCGGGTGTGCGTGCATGTATCTATATGTAAGTATATATATATATATATATATATATATATATATATATATATATATATATATATATATATATATATATTTATAATATATATATATATTATATATGTATGTGTGTGTGTGTGTGTGTACGTGCGAGTGTGTTTGCATGTATCTATCTATCTATCTATCTATCTATCTATCTATAAATATATATATAATTTTTTTCGTAATGAGATAAAAAAATCCAAGGGTGTGTAGATTTTAGAACATTTATAAATAGAAGGTCTTACTGCTTTTTCTAGGATATTTATTATATCCCTTCATCGGAAGCGGTTTGAGAAGATGGTTATGCAATAGTTAATTTAGATAAGATACGAGAGTGAGGTGGAGGAATGAAAATAGATGTGAGATATGCAAAGATATTGTATTTGTAGATCCATCATTTAGGCAGAATGGTATACATATAAGATTCCAATGCCTTATGAGTAAAACCCAATAGTATTTAAAATTGGTCATTTCAAGTATAGAGTTTATACACAGTGTTATACACATGCATATACAGGCGTGGCTATGTGGTGAGGAGCTAGCTTCCCAACTGCATGGCTTCAGGTTCAATCCAACTGCAGGTGTCTAGGGCCGACCAAAGCCTTGTGAGTAGATTTGTTAGGCGGAAACTGAAAGAAGCCCGGCATATTTATATGTGTGTGTATGTGTGTGTGTGTGTGTGTGTGTGTGTGTGTGTGTGTGTGTGTGTGTCTTTGTGTCTCTATTTGTCCTCCACAACCGCTTGACAACCGATTTTGGACTGTTTACGTCCCCGTATGTTAGCAGTTGAGTAAAGGAGATTGATAAAATAAGTACCGGTTAAGAAAAAATATGGTGCCAATTCATTCGACTAAATATTGTTCGAGACGGTGCCCCAAAGTGACCGCAGTCTATTGACTGAAACAAGTAAAAAGTAAAAGGTAATAATATATATATATATATATATATGTGTGTGTGTGTGTGTGTGTGTGTGTGTGTGTGTGTGTGTGTGTATGTATGTATGTATGTATGTATGTATGTATGTATGTATGAATGAATGTATGTATGTGTATGTCTGTGCATGAATATATTGAGTACTTATTGTTTGAAATATCTAACACACCTCTAACTCATTCAGTTTGTTTTCTTGATGTTTGGTGGTTATGGTGTTTTACCCGTGACCATCCCGTTTTCTTTCGACCATATGATATCCAGGATTGGGTTGTCTGGTATAGTCACTCACTTGAAAGTTGATATGGCGATAAAATGAATAACAGTAAGTAATAATCAAAATGATTAGTGTTTTTGCTGTTGTTGTTTAGTCTAGGTTAGCCTCTATTAAACCGACCGATGGTCAAAGAATCTTTGATCGCAGGTTTTTGACAAAGATGTTCCAACTTTTATGATCTCGTCTTTTTTAAAGATGGCGATGTTTCTAGATTTCCATTAACTAATACAGAAGTACGGAACCGTTTCAGTAATAAGGACAGATTGTAAATGCTTGAAAACGTGTGGGCGGATAGTGCTGGGAAAAATGAATATTTTACAAATTTATAAAGGTGGATGGGTTTACACCAAGCAACATTGATTCAAATGCTATAAAGCACTGGCGAAGGAACTAGATTGTTATAATGTTTTAAACGCTGAAGCACCAAAAGAAGCCACCGAGTTTATAATGTTTTATAATTTATAAAGCTTCTTTGCCTCTTACGGAAAAATTTGTTTTGCTTTACTTTGCAGAGATTTTTTTTATTAGTTGGCAATTCTTGTTTGATTTGTAAGATAATCATTTATAAATCTAGCATGCAAGGGTAAATTTAATGTTGAGAAAAATTGTCGGTATCAGTAAGCGGTGATACAATTTTGAATTCGGGATTCCGCGAAACTATATAATACCAACATAGGATTTATAAAATTTCAAAATAGATAAGCCGTTAAATTTGTTTATCATATTAGTTCCATTATAATAAAATAAAAGATATTTGATTGTAAATGAATTAATTCGGCTTGCAAGGAATCGGGAACCTTTATCTACGAGCAAATCAAAATGGTTTTCAGATATTCGTAGTTCGAGTTTATGATTTTGAAAATTTTGAAATCTCTTCTGAAATTGATTCAAAAGATGAAACGTTGTACTGTATACTCCACCATCAACTCTGATTCTGTAATTTCAATGTTAGAAAATGGACAATGCGCTGATTTATACTGTTGAGTTCTGAACAATAATATCACCGATTGGCAAGAAAAGAACTAAGCTGATTTAGGCTCCTATATTTCAAACTTTTTAATGCGTAGGTTAATTTGCTCTGCATTATTACTTCGAACCTTTAATTAAAAAAAAATGGTTATTTGAGTAGTGTAATGGGAAGTGTGTGGAGGCACATGGCCTAGTAGTTAGAGCAGCAAACTCGCGGTCAAGACATCGCGGGTTCGAATCTCAGACTGGGCGATGTGTGTGTTTATGAGCGAAACACCTAAGCTCTACGCGGCTCCGGCAGAAGGTAATGGCGAACTTCTGCTGACTCTTTCGCCACAACTTTCTCTCACTCTTTCATCCTGCATCTTGCAGCTCACCTGCGACGGACCGGCGTCCCGTCCAATTGGGGAACCTATACGTCAAGGAAACCGGGAAACCGGCCCTTATGAGCCAGGCGTGGCTCGAGAAGGAACAAACAATGGGAAGTGTACTTCTTATGTTATCACATGAGGAATTTTTTCCGGTGATGTTAATAATTTTGCGAATGTATGTACTACAGTGCCTGTGTTTGAAACTGAAGTGTTGTTGACTTCTGCGAAACTTCTGTTTCATGTTTCAGTGAGTCGACAAGGCTACCTTGATGTTTGTGAGAATATTTATATTTTGTTCACTGATGTGTGAGTTTCTTGTTTTGATAAGAGATAGGTATTGGGGGCAGAGAACTGAAGGACTGTTTGCCATGTGGCAGTTAGATGTGTAGCTCAGTTGATATCTGTTATAGTTAACCTGGCGAGGTATACGTGTAAGATTTGAACCATACAATGTCAAACTGGTTAATGCGTAGCATAACTTGTTCAGCGTTATTTTCCCGGATCTCTGCTCTCTCACTTCAAATCCCACTTGTCATCCTTTCAGAGTCGATAATGTAAAGTACCGCACAAGGCCAGTGAGTTGGCAGCATTGTTAGAGCGTCGGGCAAAATATCTTGTACTATTTGTTTTGGCTGTTCACATTCTGAGTTCTCGAGTGGTAGACTTAATTCGACACTTCAGCAGATGTTGTTCTATTGCAATCATGCAGACCAGGTCTCTTGTTTGAAGATAATGTCTTCCTTGCAACCTGCCAGACTTTGAGACCTTGCAAAAATGAAACGTCGTAGATGCAGCCCTTCACTCTGATCAAGCGTTTCAAAATATCTAGATCATTTCAGACCAACGATATTAAATAAGAAATGTCAACTCATATAACCATGGTTTGTGCTCTAATTATATTATGAACTGCATTTCACGTCCACGAAGAGTTGAACGTCCTTTTTCAGTTGACGACACAAGCACAGGTGCACGGTTATGAAGTTCATTTTGCAACCACGTGGTTTCGGGTTCAGGCTTATTGAGCGGCACCTAGGGTAAGAGTCTTCTACTATGACCCTGGACAGATCAGTAATACCTTGAGAGTGAATTAAGTATACGGAAACTGTGGAGCATCTATCTATCTATCTATCTATCTATCTATCTATCTATCTATCTATCTATCTATCTATCTATCTATCTATCTATCTATCTATCTGTCTGTCTGTCTGTCTGTCTGTCTGTCTGTCTGTCTGTCTGTCTGCCTGCCTGCCTGTCTGTCTGTCTGTCTGTCTGTCTATCTATCTATCTATCTATCTATCTATCTATCTATCTATCTATCTATCTATCTATCTATCTATCTATCTATCTATCTATCTATGTCTGTCTGTCTATCTGTCTGTTTATATGGTATTGGCGGTGGTCAAGTATGTTTATATAGGATCAGGAGTGGCTGAGTGGTAAGTAGCTTGCTTACCAACCACATGGTTCCAGGTTCTGTCCCACTGCGTGACATCTTGGGCAAGTGTCATCTACTATAGCCTCGGGCCGACCAAAGTCTCGTGAGTGGATTTGGTAGACGGAAACTGAAAGAGGCCCGTCGTATATATATATATATATATATATATATATATATATATATATATGTGTGTGTGTGTGTGTGTGTGTGTGTGTGTGTGTGTGGTGTGTGTGTGTGTATGTGTGTGTGTATGCTTGTGTGTCTGTGTTTTGTCCCCCGAACGTCACTTGACAACCGATGCTGGTGTGTTTACGTCCCCGTAACTTAGCGGTTCGGCAAAAGAGACCTATAGAATAAGTACTAGGCTTACAAAGAATAAGTCCTGGGGTCGATTTACTCGACTAAAGGTGGTGCTCCAGCATGGCCACAGTCAAATGACTGAAACAAGTAAAAAGAGAGTAAAATGAGAGTATATATATATATATATATATATATAAGTAAATAAATGGAGTTGAACGTAGATGCTATTCAAATTCTTTTACTTTCGATCTACTAACGGATCTGCTAACGGATCTACTAACGGTTTTTTGAAAATACTTAATAGCGTTCTGTTTATCATTTATGCAGTCATCAAAATTGTTATAATGTCTTGTTGTTGAGGTAGGTTCTCTTTCTTTCATGATGAGAAGATTGCATTTTTTTACACCGCTTATTCCTTTGGAATAAAACCAATGTTGTCTTCGAAACATATGTCGAAAGTTTAAGAATTTGAAAAGCATCTGCGTTCAACTCCATTTATTTACTTATACTACACGAATTACTGCACATGAACCCGGAGCTTCTAACTTTGAATAGGTTGCTACATCCTTGTTACTTGCGTCAATTTTGCTACCCTGATAACTGTTTATTGAATTTTCCATGTTAACGGTAAACAAAGGATAATTCATTCATCCAACAAAATCTGTTACTCTGAGTTTCTCGTTGCCGTTCATCAGACAGTTTTTGCTAGCAAAAACTGTCTGATGAACGGCAACGAGAAACTCAGAGTAACAGATTTTGTTGAATTTTCTGCTGCTTTAAATAAAGCATATTACTCTACCACTGGTATTTGAATACACTTTTTCCACCTTGTTTCACATTTATGTGTTTACTCCGGTATATATATATATAATTTCAACAATTGAGGGTAAAATTAATTAATTATTAATCAATTTCACCAAGTATTCAGTATGCAAAGGGGCCATTTAAGGCGAATTCAAATTATTACATTATATAAAAGGGCTTAGTAAAATAAATTACTTTGCCACATACTGAACTCATTAGAAATAGTAGCTAAAAAAACTTTTTAAAAACTATTTCTAATACTTAAAGAAAATCTCTCTCATATAGTGTTTGCTCAATTCAACTCACGAAAGTATGGGGGTAAAGACATTAAAAAATCAAATGCAAAGGTTATTTGAGAACGTACGTTTCTAGATTAGTCAAATCGACATTTCTTTCGTCAGCTCAGAACTCCTTGGTTTGGATTTGAAAACACTGAAAGTGGGAGCATACCCTTTCGGCTTCTTATCGCTTCTGAAGATCTGCTCGAACTATCAGTGCCAGCAAATTCAAAATATGCAAGCGAAGAATTTCTGCTCTCCCCTTTCCACCAGCGTGGGCTAAAATCAGTAAACACTATGCTTTTTCGGTAAAATCCGAAGCATTAAATAGAGAGAGATGAATTATAATTTCAACAATTGAGGGTAAAATTAATTAATTATTAATCAATTTCACCAAGTATTCAGTATGCAAAGGGACCATTTAAGGCGAATTCAAATTATTACATTATATAAAAGGGCTTAGTAAAATAAATTACTTTGCCACATACTGAACTCATTAGAAATAGTAGCTAAAAAAACTTTTTTAAAAACTATTTCTAATACTTAAAGAAAATCTCTCTCATATAGTGTTTGCTCAATTCAACTCACAAAAGTATGGGGGTAAAGACATTAAAAAATCAAATGCAAAGGTTATTTGAGAACGTACGTTTCTAGATTAGTCAAATCGACATTTCTTTCGTCAGCTCAGAACTCCTTGGTTTGGATTTGATTTTTTAATGTCTTTACCCCCATACTTTCGTGAGTTGAATTGAGCAAACACTATATGAGAGAGATTTTCTTTAAGTATTAGAAATAGTTTAAAAAAAGTTTTTTTAGCTACTATTTCTAATGAGTTCAGTATGTGGCAAAGTAATTTATTTTACTAAGCCCTTTTATATAATTTATATATATATATATATATATATATATATATATATATGTTTGATGTGTGGATGTCTTTGTATCTGTATTTGTCATTCTACCACCGCTTGACAAGCGGTGTTGGTTTGTTCAGATCCCGTAACTTAGGAGTTCGTGAGAAGAGACTAATAGGATACATATCAAACTTTTAAACAATAAGTACTGACATCTATCAGTCCTACTGAAACCCTTCAAGGGGGCACCCCAGCATGGCCTCAATCTAATGAATGTATAAGAGAAGCGCATTCTACAGACAAAGTAACTGATGTCGCTGGTGGAGTAAAACCTCGATATTATCACAGAATTACTATTAATGAATAAACAAGCATTCAACAATCATAAATCACATCATTCCTGCTGAAAATATTCGTTGACATCGGAAAGAGGACACTGAATAGAAAAGCAGTGACCCTTATTAGATTACTCTGCAACGAAAAACTATAACTGCGCACATAGTTGCTTTTCTTAGGTTGGTGTTACGGCATATAAGAAATAAGGTTACAATCTCCACCCAAATGTATGAAATTAAGAAATGGAACGGATGAAATGAAAGGCAATCACTAAAAGATTTCCTGAAGCCATCGCATGTGTGAGTTCATCACAAAAGTTTTCTTCCAGTGAGAGTAATTATTAGCGGAGCGAGGAATGAGCAGCAAAAATGCCTAAAATTATCTCTCACCTTTGTAACAACGCATTGGATACAGTTCTATATGTAAGAGATGAGGAATTATGTACATTATTTACATTCGACGGATATTTCTCCTCATCTTGTTTGTTGTTAACGCAACGTTTCAGTTGTGACCTGAACAACAACAACAACAACAATAATAATAATAATAGTAATAATAATAATAATAATAATAATAATAGTAATAATAGTAATAATAGTAATAATAATAATAATAATAATAATAATAATAATAATAATAATAATAATAATAATAATAATAACATCGAAGACTACCTTAGGAATGAGAGCCCAGGTTCGAAATTTCCCCAATACACCTGAAGAAGGCTGGAGGGTATATCAGCCGAAACGTTGTGTTAACAACAAACAAGATGAGGACAAATATCTGTCGAATGTAAATAATGTAAATAATGTAAATAATGCATTGGAGGTTTATTTTGGATTATAATCTTGACCTGGATGCCAAAAGCGTAAAATATTGACTGTATCAGGATACCTTTAGCCATGAATTTAGTATAAGCTTTAGTTCAGTTTTTTTCCAGTCTGTATCACTATACCTGTGTGTGTGTACGTGTGTGTGTGCGTGTGTGTGTGTGTGTATTTACGCACACACACATACATACATACATGCATACATATATATATATATATATATATATATATACATATATATACACACATACATATACATACATACATATATATATATATATATATATACACACACACATACATATACATACATACATATATATATATATATATATATTACACCGAAAAATCTCACATGACTCATATGACGTGAAAAAGTGCAAATGGATATGAAAACTAAAAACTAAACTACAGAAATAGTTCGGGATGAAACTAGTGCACAGCAACCTGATGTTAAGAATGAACTTTATGTAAGGGAAAATGGTGTGTTTAATTTGCAAATCGGCGAAGCGTCTGAGTATGCAAAAACTATGGGAGACGGTGATGGTGCAGCAATGATAACATCTGACTAGGATAAAAACTTACCTACTGCCGATAGCTGGAGTTTATAAAAATGACATCGTGTTCATATCGTTTGCATCCTTAACAAATTGAAAAAAAATCCCCTAATTATGCAGTTTAGAAAAATGTTAAGCTGCTGTAGTTAGGATGCGTAACTTGATGATGAAGTGGGTTGGGTGGGGGAATCTGTCTGTCTGTCTGTCTGTCTGTCTGTCTGTCTATCTATCTATCTATCTATCTATCTATCTATTTTCCTCTCTGGTCATTCTCTCATCAACTTCTTCAAGTATCACTTGAAAAGGAAAGTGAGAGTAGAGAGGTAAGTTTTGTCTAGCGAATGTTTCAAAAAAAGATGGGTGAATGTAGCAAGGATGGCACGTATGAATGACGAAACCACTTTGAACATAATCCTATGAACCCTGAAAAATTCAAAACAGAGAGTTACTTACTTGCAAATAAATGTGTTAACATGTGACATTAATGACCGAGGTTACCGTGGTCTTTTCCGTAGGCTTTTCTTTCCATGGATAAGCCTTATCTGCTTTCCCCTTTACACTTTACATCATGACATTTCTGTGATACACGATCCCTATTGATCGTTTTTGTTTTCTTTTCTTTTTTGTTTTCTTTTCCTTTTTACGATCCCTTTTGATCGAAAACCTACCTCACCTTTTTTTCCTCCCCAAAAAGAAAACTCTTGTAATTTGTCCCGTCTGTGTCCAGCCCTGTGTGGCTAATAAAGAAACATATCTATCTATCTATCTATCTATCTATCTATCTATCTATCTATCTATCTATCTATCTATCTATCTATCTATCTATCTATCTATCTATCTATCTATCTATCTATCTATCTATCTATCTATCTGTGTGTGTACGTGTACGTGTGGGTGCGTGCATATGAATCTCCCGTAGACTGGGAGTAATTGTTGCTAAAAATCTTGTAACGCGAGATCCTGAAGCACGAAATTTAGTTTCCCTTTAGTTTTCATATTACAAAGTTATGGTCGTTCAGGTGGATATTTTTGAAAATTATTAGGAAATAAAAGTCGTAATATCATACGTAGGATACGTACCTACCGCAAAAGTTGTTGACAGTTGTTTGTGGGATAGTGGTGGAATGAGAGTCACTGGGAAGATGAGGGACACTATATACTATGTTACACACCATCATCATTAACGTCTACATGAGGGGCGAAAACCTTATCCAAAGTGGTCTGTTGTTTGTGGCGTATCATCTCTTTGCGCAGCCCAGTGTAGGAACTGAGCTCATTGTAAATTCATTGTATATTCCTGTATTTTTTCTGCTACATTCACGGGTAGTACTATCTACAAAAACTTGCAAATCTTCCTCTTTGAATGCCTACCCATTACAAATATTTTTTGAGGCCAGTTTAAATGGGGTTGGTAGAATATCCGTATATTCATCCGTATTCACAGCTTGCTATTGTTTTAACAGTATCAGCTCCTCGTTAGATAAACTTTCTCTATGGGACACAAACAACTCAACTACATCATCCTCTATGACTTATTCAAACCCAGCATCATTTGCAAGTGCTATATTATCTTTCTGAGTTTGATGTAAAATTTTAAAGCCTGGTCATGCATATTTCCAAGCACCAATCAAATTTGGTTTCACTTCACACCATAACTCAGGTATGTTAATCACAGTAGCCATTATGTTGAACTTCTCAGATAACTCTGGAGGTTTATCCTTCTTGTCAATTGCTTTCATAAATTATTTGAAAGTTCTTTTCAAATAATATGCATTCAAGATAGCTATCAGACCTTAATCAGTCGACTGGAGCAAAGAAGTTGTATTTTGGGGAATATATTTTATTTTCACATTTTCAGGAACCTAATTTAGGATCACTGATCGACTAGGTGCATTATCTAAATTAAACAATCTTTTGTTGGAAATATTATGAGTGGCACTGTGTCGTCTATATCAAGTTCGTAAACACTTCGCTATTTGCATCTCTTGAGTCACTAAAATTTCACTCTTTACTCACCCGCGCATATATACATCGTCGTGTTGACATACAACATACGTAACTACAGACATTGCGATCATGCTGGCGCTATCATTGCTGTTTCCAGATGTTTGATCAAGAGTTGGTGATTAGTAGTGATGGTAACGTTAGTTGTATTAGGTTTTATGTTCGTGGTGGGTATTGTTGGTTGCAGCGACGGTCATGCCGTTCTTGTTGACTGTATTGTTGTTGCTGCTTGGTCCTTGACCTAACATCACAGACATTTCAGTCAACATTTAAATTCATTAGAATACTATTTTATCTTACCTGATTATTTTTCCTACTTCGGATGATGGAGTAGCTCATATTGATCGTACTATTGTCTGTGTTGGTATTGGTCATTAAAGAATTTCTGAATTGTATTGGCTTTAGATAGATAGACGGATAGTTAGCTAGCTGTAGATAGATAGATAGATAGATAGATAGATAGATAGATAGATAGATAGATAGATAGACAGAGAGACGCTCACTGTGACTTGAGAAAATATACAGAAACACACACGCACTAATATTCCAGATATTCACAGTGAAAAATCCACCTTACACTCTATGGTGATGCATACACAAACACTTCCATACACACACATATACACACACATATACACACACACACACACAATTAAACATACACATACACGTATTTATATGTAAGTATGAATTGTGATTATAGTGTTTCAAATTGTTAACTACTTTGCTGTTAGTTAAAACGCTTTGGCTAAGGAGAAAGTGCAGCGTTTAACTTCTTAAAATTCATTTGAGTTTTCGTACGAGCGAAATTGCAGACCGTATCCCGAAAGCGTACGTCATATATTCACCAATTTTTTAAAGTACAAAACCACGTAATTTAAGGCGGCCGTAATGCAGGGGATGCCTGTATTGTGTTAATGCGTTTCGTATTTCTTTTACGTGCAAACTAATATTGTCTCTGACGTGGAGAAAATAAGTAACAGATCTCTGGCGAAAGGTAAGACACTGAGAAAACTAAACCAAGTTGATATCTTCATCTTAATCACAGAGGGAAAAACCCGTGGTTTATCCATGGCTTAAATATGAGTTTAGCAAAACACACCCGTAAATCTACTATACAATTTTAATTACCCTACCGCCGTGCATTAACAAACAAGCACACACACACGTACATATAAAAAAGTACATACACACACAACTGCATTTAAATCTATCTATCAAACTATACATACATACACACATATATATATGAATATATATATGAATATATATATAATATATATATATATATATATATATATATATATATATATATACATAAATATATATCTAAACATAAATGTATATATATATATATATATATATATATATATATATATATATATAAATGTATACATATATATATATAATATATATATATAAATATAAATGTAGATATATATATATATATATACACGTACACACACACATATACGTGTGTGTGTGTGTGTGTGTAGAAAATTAAAAGGCGATAGCTATGCAGGTAGAACATTAAATATAACAAAAAAAATAACAATAAAATAGATATTGAAATGTTACCGTAGAAATATTTAATTAGAGCTGATATTTAGAGTTAAGAAATATCAGAACTAATTAAACATTTCTCAGGTAACATTTCAATAACTTTATTCTTATTTTTGATATTTAATGTACTATCTGCATAGCGACCGCCGTCTGTGACACACACACACACACACACACACACAAGCGCACGCACACACACACACACACAAATACACACACAAACACAAGCACACACACATACAGTGGAACACGCTCGAACATTGGAAATCTATAATGAGATATATGTTTTAATTGATACATACACATACATATATGTAAATATATTATATATTAAATATATATGTTTAATATATATATATTACACAAATATATACACATATATGTAAGTATGCATATATATGTATATATATATATATATATATATATATATATATATATATATATATATATATATATATATGTATATGTAGACGTACATACAGAAAAGTCTCGATTTAACGAATTAATAGAGGAAAATCTGTCTGTTAAATCGAAGATAAACAGACTAATAAGAGGGGTTGTGTCTGTTAATACAGTATGTCTGCTGCATCGAAGGTGATGTAGATGCCATTTTGTATTGTTTTAGTAGTAAATTGTTCAGCTCTTGATTACAAGGTTGTGGGATCATATCTCGAACCAGCCCACGAGTTTTGTCCTTGAGCAAGGCACTTCATTTAACATTGTTCCAGTCTACTGAAATGTAATGAGTACAGTAATTTCTCCTTCCAGTTGTCTCAACCTTGATGTTCTACTGGGATCAAGGGTGAGGGAGTTGAAGGGTCTCTGTAACTGCTTGGGACTGTATAAGACCCTAAAACAATTAGTGAAGCTATGGTGCATGTTACCTAACCGTGTTCGCTCGCAACTGACGATTGGCTGTATTATCATGTATTGTTTTAATATATATGTATATATATTATATATATATATATATTAATATATATATACATACATATATATATATATGTGTATATATATATATATATATATATATATATATATATATATATATATATATATATATATATATATATATATGTGCCGCGTGTGTAACGTTGGCGATTTTTTTTCCTCAGTCTTCCCTTCTTTGGATCTTTCCTTTTCCTATGTTTCTGACGAAGAGCTCCGCTCGTATCGTTAAAACCTCCTTCTATCATCCTTTCCTGAGCGTCCAATAATACTATACTTGTTCCACGTCCGCGTTGTTGTGTTTTCTCTTTGTGCTTGCATGTTTGGATTAACTATATATATATATATATATATATATAAACGGCAGTTTGTCTGTGCGTGTTTCTGTGTGTCTGTTAGGTTGTACCCTCACCCTGACCACGGCTTTCAACCGATTCTGATGAAACTTGACACACACATAGCCCAATGTCATAATTCAAAACTAACGCAGCGAAAATTTTGAAGAGTTCCCCCAGTTCTGAAAAAAATCGATAAATTCGACATGGGGTCGAGAATCAGAAACACAAACCACAGACTGTCTAGGGGACGCAACTCGACCTTTTTAACTCTCAAAAATAAATTTACCATAATTTTTTTCCATTTTTTTTGCTATTTTTTGTCTATAACTCTCTAAAAATGCTTTATAGTTATTTCCCTTACAAACCCGAGCAACGCCGGGCGATACTGCTAGTATATATATATATATATATCGTGAAGTATATTTACCACTTAAATGTGGCTAACCCCTAAGGGTGGATGCTACTGTAGCTTGTAGCCCCAGGAGGACACCTCCTCCAGCTGGTTATTGACACACATTCTGTGCCCTATCAGTAGTTACAAAGGGAAGCCATCCTTCCGATCTTCAACCTGTATGATGCACACGGACTCGAGTTTCTGGGTATTGACCCGTCATCAGCGTGTGACAATCTCCGGTTATTTCTTTATTATAGGCACAAGGGCTGAATACAGAGGGGACATACACAAACATGCGGGAACAAAAAAAAACATATGAAAGAATGAATTACAATGAATTAAATTATAATGAATATGAGACGGTTTTCTCGGTCCCGCCCCGAGACGAAACCGTGATTTTTTTTTTGCAATTAGACGTTCTTACAGTTTTTTTCTTTTTTTCCCCTTTTATAGCTTGTTCTTTTTTTAGTCTTGTGCTTTTTTCGTATCGTTTTTTTTTCCTTTTTTCTTTATACATTTTAACAGTCTATTTTCCTCGTTTTTTTATGAAGTACATATTTTACTTACTTATTTTTAAATGTTCATAAAAGGTTTCAAATCTTCTAATCCCACGACTGGTGGGAGCTCGTCAAAATCGACTTCAACCCCTAGCGAGTCTATGAAAAGTCCATATATCTCTCTCTTAATTTCAAAAATCTCTCTTTATCTATGACTATTCCTTTAGTGTATTCCGGGTATTTTTATGACCGCAGCTTTACTCTTATTACCGATTTATATTTTACAATCGTTTTCTCTATTTCTTTACTTTTGGAATACGTGACCAAATGCCACTTATATCTCTTCCTCTTCACTTCTTCTTGCTTCGGCTCCCATCCTGATCTGTTCGGGCGTGGAGAAACATCATAACCAATTTTATGAACGCTTCCTTGTTCTCCCTGTTGTAATGCTGTTTTTTCCTGTGTGCCTTCTTTCACTACGGCTTCTGTTGGTACTTCTGTTGGTACTCCACACCTATTTCTCTTTTCTTTCGTAAAAATCTCTTTTAGCCTTTTTTGACTGTCTGGCGGAGAATTCACCCGTTCCTTTCTCTTCCTCGTGTTTACTACTGTGAAGGGTTTCTCCACTCTATCTGTCTCCTTTATTGGTACTACCTCTTCGGTATTGTTTTCTTCACTTTTCTTCTCCTCTTCATTTCCCTTCTCGGGACATCTTGCTTTCATGTGCCCTTTTTTGCCGCATAGGAAGCATGTTGGTGGCCTTCCTTCTACTGTTATTCGAAGTCTGGTTTCTTCCGGGAGTATTATTTCCCCCGTTATACTATGGAAGTCTTCCAAAGATATCTGCATGGTCACTTCGAGGCTATATCCCCACCTATTGGACTTTGGGGTCCTCGTTATCTTAAGGATCTCTATCCCATCCTTCATATCGTGCATTATAGCTACTACCAGCCATTCTTCCTCGATTTCGGGGGGCACTCGTCCAACTCTCACTCTGGCAACGCGTTTGCCACAGTACGTCGGAAGTAGTATCTCCTTCGTTGTCCGTAACGGCTCCGTGGAGTGGTTTATGGCATCTTCTTCGTTGCCAAACCTTACTTCCACTGGGCCATACTTTTTTCCACGTCTATAAAATGTGGTCAACTGTTTCACATTTTCGAGGCATTCCTCTATTTTTCTGCTGGGGCTAACTCTATCTTGTTCGAGGACGTAGACAACGTTCTGTATACTACCGTCCACTTCGCTATGCTTTTCATCAGTTCTTCTGGGGGAGTCAGCTTTAGACTGTCTCCCTCCTTTTTGACAAATTTTCTTCCTTCCTCCCTCTTTCTTGTGTCAATTTCTATTTCCTGTACTTCCAGGGTGTTGGCATTTATTCCTTGTGTTGTTGTCGCTGCGTAACTTTATCTATTCTCCATCTCTCTTCCTTTCTTCACTTCTCCCGTAGATGGGGTTTATACAGGTGCAAACGAAACAGTGACTGAAATCCAACAATTTACACAATCCGACGAAACTTGGTTCACCCGCGCGGGGAAACCCACAACAAACATACAATATCAGTGTATAACGATTCGAACTCACATCGAAGAAATCACTACCAACACCCATTAGTGACAATCACCGGTTGTCGATGAAATGTAGGTTCCCGTTGCAAATATATATCCTTTTTCCAGTGACGAAAAGTCACTGATATCGAAAAAGTGTTATTGCTTATATATATATCTATATATTATATAACAATGCTTTTATATATATATATATATATATATATATATATAAGCATTGTTATATAATATAACCTGCTGCACAATATAAAATGATTATATCTATTTCTTTACTACCCACAAGGAGTTAGACACAGAGGGGACAAACAGGGACAGACAAACGGATTAAGTCGATTCCATCGACCCCAGTGCGTAACTGTTACTTAATATATCGACCCCGAAAGGATGAAAGGCAAAGTCGACCTCGGCAGAATTTGAACTAGGAACGCAGCGGCGGACGAAATACCCCTAAGCAGTTCGCCCGGCGTGCTAACGTTTCTGCCAGCTAACCGCCTTTAAAATGATTATATCTTTAAAGAGATTTGTTGTTTAGGTTCGAACAATTTGTGGAGATACTAAGTAAACCACAAAAGAAAAAAAAAACCAAAACAAAGTAGCAGTTTTATCTTGTATTTCTATATTTCGGGTTTATGACCCCTTCTTCAGGACACTTGGGAAAAGCGGTAGATGTGCAGGGGACGAAGGAGGAAGGGAGAGGAAAAAGGAACGTAACATGCACAGCCTGGTGTTACTATAGCAAGTAATCTGTTTCGTGTAGTACCTTCCGGTTGTTAATGGCTGGTCTCAATTTGTTTATGAAGAGGACCTCCATGATTCTAAGATTTCCCCTCTTGCGTTGGATGGCTTTGACAGCAACTTTAAAAATATTAATTTATAATAAAAGGTATATAATTTTTATTTACCTTTTTTATGGTTAGTGAACGGCATTCTGCAATATCCATATAGATAGTAAAGAAGTATACATTCAGTATCTGAAGGTGGGTTCGAAGAGGATTCCATCACCTTCAGACCCTTCTGAAATGTACGGAAATGAAGACACTATTATTACCTGCTAGCTTGTAAATATTTGTACAGGAACTTTAAAGGTGAAATATTAATGGGAATTGAGAAGTTAGCTTAAAGGAAGTCTTATTTATTTAGTTGTTTCCTAATTCTGACTGCTTTGAAGTACCGAACATTTTCATGGTAAGGAAGAACAATCTCAGAACCAGAAGATGTCCCTATGTCCCAGAGGGCAATGTCCATTAGATTTCTCACTTCAGACAGTTTTGGCTCTGCTGAAGTAACTTCCTCTTCCTCAATGTTTTATATGGTTCTTAACATACTTTAAAGATTCTCCTCAACTATTTCTTCATGAAGAAGGACTTGATAGCGAAGATTATCTTAATCAATTTTAAGCCTTTTCCAGATAGTAGATTTCATTTGTTCTGTAGTTCCCAGCATTTAAAAATATATACTTAGAGTTATTTGTCTCAAATCCTTCAAAATGCAAATCAGTTCAGTTCTATTGTATCAAGCTTTTGCCAAAGAATTCTTTAACTCATTCTAAATAACTGCAAACATAAAGTAAACACACCGATGCTGGTTTGTTTACGTCCGCGTAACTTAGCAGTTTGGCAAAAGACACCGACAGAATAAGTACTAGGCTTGCAAAGAATAAGTCCTGGGGTCGATTTGCTCGACTAAAGGTGATGCTCCAGCATGGCCACAGTCGAATGACTGAAACAAGTAAAAGAGTAAAAGAGACTGTTGACATAACTTACCCATTGTAATGCTCTTTTCTGAATCAATTGCACAAACGCATTTCCTGATTGTCTAAAAATGGCACGTGTCATTCCAGTCTACAAAACAGGTGACTTTAACCTTGTAAGTAACTACAGACCTATATCTGTACTCTCTACTCTCTTAAAGATTCTTGAAAAGTTAATGCACAAGAGACTGCAGTCATTTCTCAGTCTTAACAAAATACTATCAAATCACCAATTTGGCTTTAGAGAAAACTTACGTACTTCTGATGCAATCCTTGAATTTCTAGATCATGCCTACAGTTCACTAAACATCTCTAAATATTTCCTTGCATTTTACTTAGATATCAGTAAAGCATTCGATTCTGTATATTCAGATATATTGTTGGCCAAACTACCTAATGTCCTCAGCGCAAGTAAAGCAATTTCCCATGTAATATCAACAAGATGTCTCGGCATTCCTTTTGATGAGTCCCTCAGTTTCGAAACGCATATAAGTAATTTACTAAACAAAATTCCTGTATTATTGGTATATTCTTTGATTCTTTTACTTGTTTCAGTCATTTGACTGCGGCCATGCTGGAGCACCGCCTTTAGTCGAGCAAATCGACCCCAGGACTTATTCGTTGTAAGCCTAATACTTATTTTATCGGTCTCTTTTGCCGAACCACTAAGTTACGGGGACGTAATCACACCAGCATCGGTTGTCAAGCGATGTGGGGGGGGGGGGCAGATACACATACACACACACGTCCCCACATACACACATGATGGGCTTCTTTCAGTTTCCGTCTATCAAATCCACTCACAAGGCTTTGGTCGGCCCGAGGCTATAGTAGAAGACACTCGCCCAAGGAGCAACGTAGTGAGACTGAACCCGAAACCATGTGGTTCGTAATAATGTGGGGTGGGGACGGTGCTCGTGCATAACCGCAGCCGCATTCCTGAAACGTATAGAAAATAACTATGTATGTCTCTATATACATACATGCATAATACACACACACACGAACACACGCAAACACATTTTTTTAAAAAACACACAAACTCAGCTAATTGAAAATGGTCACACATCTATTGTATTCTTGCAGTATATAGATCGGTAACTCAGTGTTCTGAGTTCAGATATAAAAGCAATAAATCTTTGCTTTTATTAGCAATAAAATAAACTACAGCAATTTATCGACTTCAGTTCTAAAACCTAATTGCAATACTTGTGGCCTACCTAGTATTTATTTTTGTCGCCGTCATCCTCGCAGATGTTTCTTCGCCCCATTCCCAGTCATTACTTATTGAGTAGACCCATGATTAAAAATCTTCCAACCTTGATCATCGCGTCCTTTTGTATATATCAGACAACAATTGTCGATGCGGGATCTTTTCGGTTTGACCGGCAGTTTTTTAAAATAACTTCCATGTAACTAAACACTTTTAAACTTCGTATACTGGTAGAATGTGTTTATAAAACATATTTTCCTCTTGGTCTTATAGAGAAAATTCTATGGTTTGTAAGGTATTTGTTGTTTTTTTTCTTCAATTTCTGCAATTTCAAACAATCAATGACGTCTATTGAGG
>NC_043001.1:24016199-24041199 GCF_006345805.1 Octopus sinensis
TTTGTGTCTGTGCGTGTGTGCGTGTGTGAGCATCTGTGCATGAACTACTTTTAATTGTATTTGTTTGACAAGATAATTGATCTTACATCGAATGTTGGAATTATTATTATAATTATTACCATTATTATTATTGAAGACAAGACGGCGTGCTGGCAGAATCGTTAGCACGCGGGGCGAAATGCTAAGCGGTATTTCGTCTGTCGTTACGTTCTGAGTTCAAATTCCACAGAGGTCGACTTTTCCTTTCATCCTTTCGGGGTCGATAAATTAAGTACCAGTTACACACTGGGGTCGATGTAATCGACTTAATCCGTTTGTTTGTCCACTCTGTGTTTAGCCCCTTGTGGGTAGTAAAGAAATAGGTATTTCGTCTGCCGCTGTGCTCTGAGTTCAAATTCCACCGAGGTAGACTTTGTCTTTAATCGTTTCGGGTTCGATAAAATAAGTACCAGTCGTGTACTGAGGTCGACGTAATTGACTGCCCCCTTCCCCAAACTTCAGGCCTTATGCCTGTAGTAGAAAGGATTATTATTAAGGCGGTGAACTGGCAGAATCGTTAGCATGCCGGGCAAAATACTTAGCAGTATTTCGTCTGTCTTTACTTTTTGAGTTCAAATTCTGCCCAGGTCGACTTAGACTTTCGTCCCTTCGGGTTCGATAAAAAATAAGTACAAGTCAAGTACTGGGGTCGATGTCATCGACTAGTCCTCTCCCCACAAATTTGTGCCTATTGTAGAAATTATTGTTGTTATTATTATTATTATTATTATTATTATTATATTATTATTATCATTATTATTATTAGTGATATTATATTTTAATATTTTAGTATATATATATATATATATATATATATATATATATATATATATATATTATATATATATATATATGTCAATATATATATATATACGTCATTAACTGTTAGACTCTTTCGTCACACATCTACGATATGATCTTAGATACCTTCCTTCTCTGCATCTGATAGAAGGCATTTACTGATAACTTTTTATAGCCACTTCCTACAATACTGTTGAAGAAAGGATTTATGGGTGAAAGAAACTGAGAAAACAGAGAGGGTGGGGGAGAATGAGCATAGATAAGTAAAAAGGGAACAGAAGAAAGATGCCAACCGAACAAAAGAACTTAAGAGACTATAAATATTTATCACAGAAACGTATCAGTTACCAGACCATATTACATTTAATGATACATACATACATACATACATACATACATACATACTACATACATACATACATACATACATACATGCATATATAATACATAAATACATACGCTATCAAGATTACAAGTTCAGGTTTATACCTGTAATTATCGGGGCCCTGGCATATGTGATACACTGCCGAAATACCAATCTTGAGAAATTGGGTTTCTCAGGACCAGAAAGGAGAAAGCTAATTCGAAGACTATATATCCAATCAATCACTGGAACTGTAAAAATCTGTAAAACTTTCCAGAAGTTTATCATTTAAATATATACGAGCAAAACGCCCCCACCCCGTCCAATGGACGGTGCTGAGTTGTCAAACATTTAAACCAAATTTTCTCAAAACAACTTGTCCGACCGTCTCATAGGCCTCCCCGTCCAAAAATAAAGATAGACTTTTTTCTATTCCAAAGAAAAACGATTTCCCACGGCTTTATCGATCGCATTCTCGTCTCGAATCGATTTTTGAAATTTTTTCAAGACTTATACACGCCCTGATACCGTCGGTATCTACATATCAAATTTGAGCGCAATCGGATGGAGGATGCCTGAGATCCTAGAAGCCACACACACACAGACAGACTGAACAGATTTTATATAAGAGATGAGCATGTCTAGATATGCAACTATTATATGTATGAGAATACATACATAAAACATACAAATCTGCACATACATACATACATACATACATACATACATACATACACACATACATACATACATGCATACATACATACATACACACATACATACATACATACATACATACATACATACATACATACATACATGCATGCATGCATTCCAAAATACTCTGTTGTTGATGTTGAAATTCCAATGAGTTAGAAACCAGTTCTTTCTCTATTGGGAAGAAATCTTGAAATAATACTAAACAATGACGCGCGTGCGCGCACTCTCACACGCGCACATGTGTGTGTGTGTGTGTGTGTTGGTATACAATTCTCTCCTCCCACCCAAACGAACCGTATACGTGTATTTTTTCAAATTTTGATACAAAGCCAGGAATTTCGAAGCAGAGGACTAATTGATGACATTACCCCCAGTGCTCAGGTGGTGCTCATTTTATCGACCCTGAAAATATGAAAACCAAAGTCGACCTCGGCGGAATTCGAACTCAGAACGTAAAGATGGAAGAAACAACGCTATGTATCTTGCTCGGCTCGCCACCTTTGAACAGGAATAAATATCATTTAAGATTTTGGCATTAGGTCAGCAAATTCGGGGGAGGGGACCAGTCGATTACAGCGACCTCTGTACTCAACTGGTACTTAATTTATCGACCCCGAAAGGATGAAACACAAAGTCAACCTCAGCGTTTTTTGAACACAGAACGTAACGGCATATGAAATACCGCTCAGCATTTCGCCCGGCGTGCTAACGTTTCTTATTTCTTTCTTACCCACAAGGGGCTAAACAAAGAGGGGACAAACAAGGACCGACAAAGGGATTAAGTCGATTACATCGACCCCAGTGCGTAACTGGAACTTAACTTATCGACCCCGAAAGGATGAAAGGCAAAGTCGACCTCGGCGGAATTTGAACTCACAACGTAACGCATACGAAATACCGCTCAGCATTTCGCCTGGCGTGCTAACGTTTCTTATTTCTTTCTTACCCACAAGGGGCTAAACAAAGAGGGGACAAACAGGACCGACAAAGGGATTAAGTCGATTACATCGACCCCAGTGCGTAACTGGAACTTAACTTATCGACCCCGAAAGGATGAAAGGCAAAGTGGACCTCGGTGGAATTTGAACTCAGAACGTAACAGCAGACGAAATACCTATTTGTTTACTACCCACAAGGAGCTAAACACAGAGGGGACAAACAAGGACGGACACACGGATTAAGTCGATTATATCGCCCCCAGTGCGTAACGGATACTTATTTAATCGACCCCGAAAGGATGAACGGCAAAGTTGACCTTGGTGGAATTTGAACTCAGAACGTAACGACAGACGAAATACGGCCACGCATTTCGCCCGGCGTGCTAACGTTTCTGCCAGCTCGCCGCCTTACAACGGAATAAGTAGTAACAGAATATTTGCATTTATAATTGGCCTAAAATTACTTTACTGCATTATAATCGTGTCAATATTGCAATACTCACACATATGCACGCGTGTGTGCGCGCGAGCCGTGTGTATACTAGTAGCCTCTCGACTCTGAGAAAGACTGCCATATCTGCAGCCTTTCTGCAATTTATTTGTTTATAATGATCAAATATTTGTGATTTACATTAGCTCAACTCCTCCTTGAAATCGATATTGGCTGTACAGGTGCACCGGGTTCCACACGTCAGTCGTCGGAATTATAACAGAGCCAGTGAAATAAAATGTTTCAGTTGGGAATATAATGCATCGCCCGGTCCGGGAATCGAAACTACGACCGTCAGTGCAATACCCTAACCACTACGCTACACGCTCTAACGTTACAGACACATACACACACACACAGACGCGCACGCACGCACACACATTCATGTATACGCACATATATATTTCTTTTTTTTTAAATTGTTTCAGTCATTTGATTAGGGCCATGCTGGAGCACCGCCTTTAGTCGATCAAATCGACCCCAGAGCTTATTCTGTGTAAGCCTAGTACCTATTCCATCAGTCTCCCCTGCCGAACCAGCATCGGTTGTCAAGCGATGTTAGGGGTACAAACACGGACACACAAACACACACACACACACACACACACACATATATATATATACATACAAAAGGCTTCTTCCAGTTTCCGTCTACCAAATCCACTCACTATAGTAGAAGACATCCGCCCAATAGCAAATTCTTTTTGGGAACGCTGAACAGTGAATCTCGAAGCAAATAATATTATAAATTATAGCGTGTCAATGTTGTGTTAAAAATCCCTTGGATAGAAAAATTGGAGGGCTGTTCGTGGGGCTCGAACCCATATCTTTTGTAAACGGGCTAGGCGTTCTACCATTGCACCAAAACAATCCTTAGAAATTTATCCATTCTAGAAATTTCATTCTTGACAGCGAGACTTATACCTTGTTGACATCAGCAGAATTTAGAAACTTCGATAACGTGAAATAATTCCTTCTCAGGAAGGGTGAAACTCGAAGCAAATGAAGCCATAAATAACAGCTTGTAAATATGTCAACCCAATATTTGCATGCATTTATCTATAGTTTCATTTGCTTTGAGTTTCATCGTTCGTAAAATGAATTGTTTAATGCTCTCGAAGTTTCTGAAGTCCTATTGATAGACAGATAGATACACAGATAGATAGATAGATAGATAGATAGAAACATACATACATACATACATACATACATACATACATACATATGCATCTATCTATCTATCTATCTATCTATCTATCTATCTATCTATCTATCTATCTGTCTGCCTGTATGTCTGTCTGTCTGTCTGCCTGTCTATCTATCTATCTATCTATCTATCTATCTATCTATCTATCTTTCTGTCTGTCTGTCTGTCTGTCTGTCTGTCTGTCTATCTATCTATCTATCTATCTATCTATCTATCTATCTATGAATACATGCACACACATACTAACACACAAATTATGTTTGCTTGAATATTTAACTGCCTAAAAAGGACACAAATAAGTATACACTTGGCTAACTTTGTCGAATGCCTAAGTACTGAATTGCATTTTTTATTTACTTTAAAATCTAGTGGTGAAAGTTCTTACATCGGTAAACGCGCAGAATAGCCTTTAACAAAAGTGATACATGACATATCCTCTCTTTATTCAAGCGAATAAACACAATGAATCATTTCTAGAGCTAGAGCAAAGACACGTTTCTAAGGATGCAAGCTTTTCTCCAGGCAAAGAAATTAACATCATAATGAAATCCTGCAATAGAAGTCAAGCGTATAGGTTATATTGTAGTGTTTGAATCAGTCGCATCTATCGTTGGAAAGTCTACTTAATCAGGCTTGTAAACTTACATCATGATCTTTTCGGTGGTGGAGAGACTATAAGAGGCGAGAAAGAAAGCAACGTTTCTGTTCGTGTCTCAGCAAGTAGTGGCAGAGCTATTAGTCCCGAAAGTTTATCCAATGTGAGAAGGTCATTTCAGCCAGAAATGTTTATAGAGTACGGCTGATCTTTGGGAGTTATTTTCTTGAGAACAATGATAGGATGAAGAGAAGTGTCGCAGGTATGATGTATGTGTATGTACGTGTTTACTATATACACACACACACACACACACACATACACACTAGCGTTTGTGTTTATCTTATGCATGAGCGGGCGCGCGTGTGTTTGTGTTAGTAAGAGGGAAATATTGTGAAATATCGAAATGGCGAGCAAATGAGAGTTTAAAAACAAATGCAAAGGAAATAAAGAAAAAAGGAAAGTGAAAACTACAGAGAGAAAGAATTGAGGAGAGAAGAAGAAGAAGAAGAAATGAAGAAGAAAGATATTGATTACGATGACACTGGGGATGAAGAGGACGATAAAGGGTATAAGGGAGGTGTGAGGTGGAGGGTTGAGAGGAGGATGAGGATATTGTTGATATTGATAATAATAATAATAATAATAATAATAAGAGGGAGATAAAGAAAACACGAAATACTACAGCAGAAATGTAAATGTAAGGGAAATCCTGAAAGGGAAAAAAGAGAATTATTTGATTATAGCAGCAGATTATCAATTATTATGTTGATTATAAATGCTTTGATTTACGAAGTAGCAGAATTTAATTTGTGACAGAAAAATCAATGGTTGAGGATTTAAGACGTTTTCCTGAAATTGAAATTTGGTTAGTAGAGATTCGATTACAAAACTGATAGAATTTTAATTTATTTAAGGCAATTAGTGTATTGTCATCAAATGCAGAGAAAGAGATTAGAGTATTTTATAATAATTTTTAACCTTTATAATCGGCCATGTTATATTGAATTATCTCAGCATCATTGCCAGGGATGTTTAAATCCGTTTTTGTAATGAATACTCTAGTGCTGTTGTTGTTATTATTTAACACCAGGACGGCTCCCTTTGAGCACATCTATGATTAAAGGCATTCCAGCATTAACTGCCAAATATCTTTGCATGTAAATCGGGGTATATATAGTCCACTTCCTTATTCTAGTCGGTAGAGTGGGAGTCGAAGAAGATCTCGATTTTATTTATAGTAGGTCGAGTGACCGTGTAGATGTCTTATTGCTGCTTCAAGTCTACACTGCAATACGAATGTGTCAAAACAACCTTAAGCAAAAAAAAAAAAGAAACGAATTTATATTTCATTTGCTCTTCATTTATTCTTTCATTCCATTTTGTGTGATTTCTTTATTCAATTCTGTACGCTGGTTTCAAGAAATGAAGTTTCAACACTGTTTCGGTCATATCACCAAATTAATGACACTGCATACGAAACCGTGGCTAAGCAACTCGTAATACAACACTTCGTCCACCTTGCTGCATCTTCTCGACATAACACTCACCACGAAGTCAATGAAGTATTCTTAATTTAATCAACGAAGTGGAAAACATATTTTATTCGCAAGATTGGGCCATTTCTTCTGTTTGGACGAATCCATTTCTAAAGGCCACCATGTAGTTCAGTAGAATTTTATGTTGTTTAGGTCATAGGAAAATGTCTTCTGACTATTTATTTAAAAGCATGGTAGAATGTGAGATTATGCTTGCTTTTCTCAACGTGAAATCCCGAGGATGACAAGGAAAGGCGTTACTGTTGGAAAAATCATCTTTAGTCGTATGAGGCCCGTGCATTAGATTATATTCTAACAGTCAATGTGGTCTTCGTTTTGATAAATTATCAGTTACTTTCGTTAGTTCTTTAGTTCATTATAATCGTCGCAGGTATAACCATACTTGAACAATGCTTTAGGTGGTACCTACAGCATACAGTTGGTAACATTTTTTTGTTAGCTAAGGTAACAGAAGGACCTATATGAGCTAAATTTCTTGAAAGGGGAGGATAAACGGTTCATCCAGTTCCTACATTTCTTTCTACTGCAGCTGATGATAATAGTAGGGTGAGAGAAGGGGGTAAAGGTCAAAAACTTATATTATTTATTCGTGGGGATATACTTTCATCTATAGGATCCCTCCTATCACCAACCTCAATTATCATCATCATCATCATTATCATCATCATCATCGTTTAACATCCGCTTTCCATGCTAGCATGGGTTGGACGATTTGACTGAGGACTGGCGAACCAGATGGCTGCACCAGGCTCCAATCTTGATTTGGCAGAGTTTCTACAGCTGGATGCCCTTCCTAACGCCAACCACTCCGAGAGTATAGTGGGTACTTTTACGTGCCACCAGCACGGGGGCCAGTCAGGCAGTACTGGCAACGACCTCGCTCGAATCTTTTTACACATGCCACCGGCACAGGTGCCAGTAAGGCGACGCTGGTAACGATCACGCTCGAATGGTGCCTTTTACGTGCCACCGGCACGGAAGCCAGTTAGCCGCTCTGGCAACGATCACGCTCGGATGGTGCTCTTAATTTCTCAACGAACAATCATTTGATCAAATCACTTAAATACATCTTTAGAATGAGATGTATTTAAAGTTATGTCATACTCGACATAACTAATTAACGGTTTAACAAGACGGTGGAAGCTGCTCTACACTAATTACACATATTTAAAAACTTCATAGTAAACTTTAATTAATTCTTTAGTTTGTTGGAAAGCTAAATAGTTGAGGAGTCTTAAGGTTCAAACAGTTTCAGAATAGATTTCTTATGGATGGAAGCACTCCGTCGGTTACGACGATGAGGGTTCCGGTTGATCCGACCAACGGAACAGCCTGCTCGTGAAATTAACGTGTAAGTGGCTGAGCACTCCACAGACACGTGTACCCTTAACGTAGTTCTCGGGGATATTCAGCGTGACACAGAGAGTGACAAGGCCGGCCCTTTGAAATACAGGTACAACAGAAACAGGAAGTAAGAGTGAGAGAAAGTTGTGGTGAAAGAGTACAGCAGGGATCACCACCATCCCCTGCCGGAGCCTCGTGGAGCTTTTAGGTGTTTTCGCTCAATAAACACTCACAACGCCCGGTCTGGGAATCGAAAAGATTTCTTATATAAGAAAGTGAAGAAAGACCTGTGGTATCTTGATGGCACACCACCATTCCTTTTATTTGTTTCTCTTTTATCTTTTACTTGTTTCAGTAATTACACTGTGGGCATACTGGGATACCACCTTAAAGAATTTTATTCGAACGAACCAGCGCCAGTACTTTTATAAGTCTAGTATTTAGTCTATCAGTTCCTTTTGCCGAACTGCAACGGTTACGGGGACGTATGCACAGCAACACCGGTTGTCAACCGATGTAAGGGGACAAACACAGACATAAAGACACACACATTCATGTATATGTATGTATATATATATATATGTGTGTGTGTGTGTGTGTGTGTGTGTGTGTGTGTGTGCACACATATGATTCAATAAGTTGGAGTTAACAAAAAGGAGTGCGGTTGGACATTTATTTGCAATCACTACAATTGTTTCTACGCAGCGTAGTTCTCCAGGCCTGCAGGTATTTGGTTATGTAACCGTTTCCTTGCACTATGAGATCTAGTTGTATTTCCTCAGGCGATATTTAAATATTGTCCCCGTAAATTCAAATTCTCGGTTTCAAGTGTTTCATATCTATCTGTCGTGGCTACTACTAACTCCAGGCCACGACAGATAGATAGGATGCTCTTGAAACCAAGAATTTGAATTAACGGAGACGATATTTATATATTGTCTGAGGAAACACAACTAGATCTCATAGTGCAAGGAAACGGTTACATAACCAAATACCACAAGCCTGGAGAACTACGTTGCGTAGAAGCAATTGCAGGGACTGCAAATAAATGTCCAACCGCACTCCTTTTTGTTGACTCCAACTTATCCAATTATCTATTCATACACTACAGAATCCCAAACGCAAATCTGGAAGTACGTATAATACTACAACTGGATAACACAGGGTAAAATCTAAAGATGGACGAGCTTTATACTGTACTGTACTACGTTCTTAACAGAATATACCATAATTATATATATATATATATATATATCTATATATATATATATATATATATATTACGACGGCCTACTTTCAAATACAGTCACAACGCGTTGGTGGGCTTGAGGCTATAGCAGAAGGCATCTGCCCAAGATGACACACTGTGGGACTGAACTCGGAACCATCTGGTTGGGAAGCAAGCTTCTTACTATACAGCTACACGTGCACGTATGAGTAAAATGCTTTAAACGTTTTGAACAGCGTCCCAGAGAGTAGATTCGCGGTTGATGAAGATATTCCCAGGAGTTGAATTACTTTATGGCATCATAAAAATGTTGAAACTTTGAGAGATTTAAAATAATTTGTTTTTAACAGTGGAACTCGAAGTTGATAAAGCTATATAAAAGATAACGTACAAATAATGGGCTAAAACCCTTTGGATAGATAAAGCCTTCGAATTTTTCTGTACTGAGTATTTTAACCCAATATTCACATGCTATCATTTTATAGCTTCATCTACTTCGAGTCCTGCTATTAAAATCTAATTATTTAATTTATGTTTTTGTTAAATATTTTTTTCCTATTTACCTAGTAAATGCTACTACAAGTCCAGACTTTTGAGTATTATTCTAACCTTTTAAAGATACTTGATTCTAGAAGATGAATACCACCGCTGAGTTACCTATAATGTAACTTCTACGTATTCAGTCAGTGAACTCATGGCAAGTAGCTGACATTCTCCTAATGTGTTTGGAGAAGGATGCATCTGAAGATATAACTACACCTAACGTATTTACTATTTTGGATTGTTTCTTTGTTTGGAGCTAAGTAAACCATTTCGTAGGAAATTTTGTCAGTAATAAAAGCCATAGAATTTCGAAGAGTTGAAGAAAACGTTTTTATTAGTTTTCCTATCGTATGCAGCATCTAGATATTGTTGGAAGTATAGAAATCTATTTCTCTTTATTTCCAGCAACACTTTAATGATATCTGCGTGGCTACGGAGTATAGTCAATTGTACATTTTACCTACATCCTACAACGCAGAGAAAAACTTGAGTTCTCATCTATTACTGCATAATATTTGGTTAAGCCAACAGCCATAATTTGACTACAGCGCTCAAATCAAGGTATATACATTCAACACTTAATGCTGATATAAAATTCCCCATAATTTATCTATTTCTTTACTACTCAGAAGGGGCTAAACACAGAGGGGACACACAAGGACAGACAAACGGATTAAGTTGATTACATCGACCCCAGTGCGTAACTGGTACTTAATTTATCGACCCAGAAAGGATTAAAGGTAAAGTCGACCTTGGCGGAATTTGAACTCAGAACGTAACGGCAGACGAAATACAGCTACGCATTTCGCCCGGCATGCTAACGATTCTGCCAGCTCGCCGCATTGTCCATAATTTATCATATAGCTGAAATCGTATCAAGCTTTTCCATTAAGCGGTCATCACAGACTATAAGTTAATTATTTCTTTTCTCTTAAATAGTATATTACACACTTCATTCTAATTTTCTCTGGATCATTCGGAAGATGTGACGTAAGCAAAACCAGGAAATATCTGGCTGCAATGGCTTGTCTGTGCTGTACTACCACCTGTGGTGTTGCTTATTTCAGAATTATCATTACTAGTATACAAATAACTTCAGTGGATTACTAAGGCCGGACTTGTAAAATTTTAGGAATGTGAAAAGACTCCCATATCAAAATTTATTTCTAAGCAGTTCATTGTGCAGGTTAAAACTTCCTTAAACGGAACCATACACATTTGGGTATTGTGAGAAGCAGTTGTCTGGTAGTATGTCTCTGTATGTTGATTGCTTGATTTCTTCTTATCAGGAGGAACATGCTCCCGTTTTGCTTCTTGAGTAGATGATAAATCTGGCAGAGGTTGTCATTATACGAGATATTTTGAGCGTGAATTGGATGAATTATTTATTTGACGGTTAAACTCAAGTGTATTGCAGGAGAATATCTTTAGATTCACCTTGAATATCTTTAGACTGACCACCATGAGTTCCTTTCTCAATTGTACATCTTCATAAGAGTTGCGCGCAATTGAATTTTGTTTTTAATTTTCAATTTGCGTTCACACAAGAAATAGATTTGCGGTTTTATTTGATTTAATTTTGATTGCAATATCCAAAATATTATAGGGCACAAAAAGAAAATGACTCTCCCCAGACAACAGAATATTCAAAAGATTTTCTTTTAATGATTTGCGTGTTGCAAGAAACAGCGAGGTTTTTTTAAATTTGAATATTTTTACACTTGAACACTTAACAAAAGTTTTACACAAACTTCATGTGTGAAGATTTGTCGGACTTGGTAAAGTATCATAGACAGCCTGGGTCAAAAATCCGATTCAATAGATGTAATCGCACCAGAAATTCAACCTAGTGATGTTTCACTGCAGCATGTTAACCCACCTTGTCCAGATACCTTGTTGGTCAAGTCACACCATCTTGCTAGCTGTGCTTCCTCTTCACTCGAACTTCTTGGAGGACAATCTTTCGCTCCTTTCGCCTAGCGTTACCAATCTGGCAAGATGAAAATTAGCCCGAATACTCAAGAAATATAAAATTCGAATTAACTATCTCTTCAAGTTTCGCTTAGCCGCTCATTCAACCAATAAAGACAGCTGCACAATATTTTTTACATGATATCTTGCAATATACCCCACCCATAGCAGTTTTTATCTGTAATCAGTAATTTAATAGTTCTGTTAGTTAAAAGTTTTCCTCTAAAATACATTTTAGACTGATGCAATGCATAGTCTGATGCAATGCATAACATAAACGTATCTCTTATGGAGAATATTATAAATATAATTTTTTCGTAAACTTTCATTCCTATTTACACTTATGTATACAATATCTTTCTAAAAATTCACGTATGCACAGATGCTAAAACAGAAAATGATAAATATGTTTTTACACTAAATTTTTTGGCACAAATTCCAAATGACACTTTAATACTTATTAGAAAAAAATCATGTTCAATCTATTTAACCATTCCCTGAAATTACTCCAATCTATCTTTTCACACTTGAATAATTACTAACCTATATTTGTTCAAATTTTTCTCCCCTTCCCAGCCTGGTCTTTTACTTTCCTACCGTCAACATTTATACTTCGTCTGTTTTTGACCTTTAAATTATTTCATTAGTTTCCCACCACAAATAATACAAAATTCTTTTCTTTGTTATATAAAAATTCCCTTCTTTGAAATTTACAACAAAACTAGAACACTACATATATAATTCTTCTTTTGATGAAAATCCGCTTGTTTTTCTATAAAAATTCCCCAAACTGTGTCTGTTTTCACCGGTTAGATAAACGAATAGGCATAAATCGAATTTTGTTATGAATTTGACTCTACTCCCTGTATTGAATCGTTCCATTTGTAAACAAAAAGGTTGATTTTCTTACAATAACTTTAAAATAATGGCTTCAACTGTTGGCGCGAGGCGAGCAATTTTAAGGGAGGCGGTATGTCGATTACATCGACCCCAGTGTTCAATTGTTACTTATTTTATCGACGACCTAAGAATGAAAGGCAAAGTCGACATGGCGGCGAATTTGAACTCAGAACAAAACGAGTAAGAAGGAATACTGCGAAACATTTATCCGATGCTCTCACAGTTCTGCGAGCACTCATTCTTTAGCTTTCCAAATAACAGTTCCAAATTTTGGCATAGGGCCAACAGTTTTTGAAGGGAGAGAGGAAATCTATTACATTGACCTAGTATTTACTTTATCGACTCTGAAAGGATGGAAGGCAAAGTCGACCTCAGTGAAATTTGAGCTCAGAACCTAAAGACGGACGAAATACATATTTCTTTACTACCCACAAGGGGATAAACACAGAGGGGACAAACAAGGACAGACAAACGGATTAAGTCGATTACATCGAACCCAGTGCGTAACTGGTACTTAATTTATCGACCCCCCGAAAGGATGAAAGGCAAAGTTGACCTCGGCGGAATTTGAACTCAGACGAAAATAGCGGTAGACGAAATACCGCTAAACATTTTGTCCGGCATCTTGACCGTTTTGCTAGCACGCCGCCTTCTTAGCTTTCAAAATAATAATATAATTTAATATATATAAAGTGTGTGTGTGTATGCGGAATATAGCAAATTGGTATATGTTACTTTGCTTGCAGAAACCAGGGATAGTTGATTTCCAATTGCTTGTATCCTTTACCTTAAACTAACCGGATGCTCGAAGTTTTTTCTAACTTCTGGTGAACAACTGCCGATTTGGAATCACAGTTATTGCCTTTAGCAAAAGTCTGTATTGAACCAAATATTTGTTAATAAAAAGTCTTTATTGCACCAAATATTTGTTTATAAAACGTCTGTATTGCACCAAATACTTATTTATAAAAAGTCTGTATTGCACCAAATATTTGTTTATAATATAAAAAAATTTGACAATAGCCAGTTCTAACTTCACCAAAGGGAACACCGTAGCTGAGTCATGTAATCGTTGATTTTTGTTTTTGCTATGGTTTACTTCAGCGGAAGGCGTTGCGCTTGCGACCTTTACCATTGGGAGATGCTTTGTTGTTTTCTATAGTTTCTATTGATTTACAAAATCAAATATTGCATTTACACAAATATATACACATATGTGCATATTTAGACATTAAATGTCTGTATTAGTGATTGTACGAAAAAGAGCCAGAACCAGAGATGCAGATCGACGATAGTACCTTCTCTGGCAGTAATAGTTAATATCCGGGAGGGTTTTCAAGCACCCTATAAAGAGATTCAATTGATTCTACTCTGTAAAAGTTCAGTTTTCAAACGCCATATATTTCTGAGTCACATTTTTCAGATTTTCACTGTATTAGTGCTAGGATGAGATTGCTCACTGTTTAAAGCTGGTATGTATGAAATTTTCATTGAATAATGATTCACCATTAGGAATTTACAATAGATAGTTCTACGTGATCCTGAATCTACTACAAGCGAGTAATTAAAATAAGACAAGCTTGTTTGTGTCCTTGTTTGGAAGGACCGCGTGTGTTAGAATGCTTTTCACTATAGGTCTGCTCGATCACAGGTGGATCAAGAGCGAAACAAGATACAATTACAACAGTGTACACTGAGGGGAATTGTATAACAGGATTTTTCTACCGATTTCATCATGATCAGAAGCATCTATACAGACTTGAGTTTTATGACCAGAGGAATCTGCATGGTTTTGAATGTATGCGGTTTGGGTTCAAGCCCACTGCAAGTGTCATCTACCCTAGCTTCGGATCGACCAATGTAAGAAACTATTAGGAAACACGTCGAAGTGATCAACTTCTGCTCTTTGGTGGAAGACTTAATCCGTCTACTTTGCTGATTGCTTACTACATTATATTTTATTTTTCCTTATTTATTAAATCGATAAAATTGAATTTAGTTCCTTCGAGGATTACTATGTGCATAATCACAGTCATCATCAGCATCCTCATCAGTAACAACAGCAGCAACACTGCCAGCTGCAGCGAGACAAGCAATAGGAGTAACCACATTCTACAACAATGATGGAATATCAATAATTTTACAGAGAAGTGGTGTTCATATCCCAGAAAAAATGTCAGAACAGAACTAGGACAGCTTCAGGCATTTTGGTTATTTTTTAAGTTTAAAAATGAAGTTTAAATTATAAAGTTGGTTAATATGGAGTTAAACAGAATATGATCTGATTATGATTTGATGAGTGATTAAACGCGAACATTTTAAGCCATTGAAAGAAACAAACTGATGTCTGAATTTTATACTAAGATCCGTAAAGGCGCATGGCTTACTGGATTGGGTATTCGGTTCCCGGTCGTAAGGTCTGGAGTTTAGCGCGTTGCGTCCTTGAGCGAGGCACTTTATTTCACGTTACTTCATTTCAAACAACTGGTAAAAATGAGTTATACCGGTAATTCAAAGGGCCAGCCCTGTCACATCTTGCGTCACGTCGAATCTCCCTGAGAACTATGTTAAGGGCATGTGTGTCTGTGGAGTACTCAGCCACTTGTACGTTGATTTCATGAACAGGCTGTTCTGTTGATTGGATCAACTGGAACACTCGTCGTCGTAACCGATGGAGTACCAGTTATATACTGAGATCCTAAGCATTTACTAAATCGGTTTATTTTAATTGTTGAATCGGCTATTAAGTATCTGATATTTATATAGCTTTATAAATTCATAAACAAGCGCTACTTACTGAAGAACTTAAGATGGTGAGCTGGCACAATCGTTTGTGCGTCGGATGAAATCGTTCTGTGTTCAAGTTTCACCAAGGTCGTCTTTACCTTTCGTCCTTTTGGGGCCGATAAAATAAGTACCGTTGAGTCCAAGTTTTGATGCAATTGTCTATCCTACTCCCTCTGAAATTGTTGGTCTTGTACCAGTATTTGGAAAATATTGTTGACCTTTGATAAATAGTTGATATGTGTAGCAGCATCTTTACATAAAAATTTATCCTAACTGGAAGTCTTTAAAAGACCATATCGCCACGTTATCATCTATATAATTATTGGAAATAAGGTGCAACAATGGTCGTGTGGTTAAGAAGGTCGTTTTGCAAGCTTGTGGTTTAGGGTTTAGTCCTGGTGCGCCGCACTTTGATAAATACTTTCTATTATAGCCAAATCGATGCCTTGAGAGGGAAATATTTGGGAGACAGAAACCGAGGAGCTTGTCGAATATACATATATACACACATAATACATTCAAACGCACACAAATACATACATACATACATACATACATACACTCTATAATGAAATCAGTCGGAAGGATAATCCCAGTTTATCATTTAAATATATTTGAGCATGTCTAGATATGCAACTATATGCATGAGAATACATACATAAAACATACAAATCTGCACATACATACATACATACATACATACATTCATACATACATACAAAGAAAAATACCCTGTTGTTGATGATGTTGAAATTCCAATGAAGGAGCCTTGGATCTAGGTTAGAAACCGATTCTTTCTCTATTGCCAAGAAACCTTGAAATAAACTGAATAATGACACACACATCCATCCATCCATCCATGCATACATACATACATATGTAAGTATGTATAAACGTGTATTTTTGTTTGTCTCCTCAGCGCTTGACAATCGATGCTGGTTTGTTTACATTCCCATAACTAAGTGGTTCGGCAAAAGCAACCGATGGAGTAGATACCAGATCGAAAATAAATACTGGAGTCGACTTATTCTATTAACCCTGCAAGACGGTGCTCCAGAAAGGCCGCATTCCAATGACAGAAACAGGCAAAGGAGCAACAACTGTATAAAGGAAGTTGATAATTCTGTTTAGTAAGGTGGGAAGAATTATGAACATAACTCTCAATTACCATTGAAAATAATTAAAATAATTTAAAACTTCTATTACATCTGTCAATTACAAATGTCTATTATTTTAAACAACTAGAAAAATATATTTTATCAATGAATAAAGCTCGTTAAAATGGCTATTGTCGAAATCTGACGAAACTGTCTGGTGAATATATTACAAAAGTTGATTGACCAACAAGAGACTGCTATATTGATGACATCTCATACATACATACATACATACATACATACATACATATACGCATGCATGCAAACATACATATATACATACATACATACGTGCATGCATATATACATACATACATGCAGACATACACATATATGCATGCCGAACCGCTAAGTTACAGGGACGTAAAAACACCAGTACCGGTTGCCAAGCGGCGAGTGAGGGACAAATACAAGCACAAAGACACACACATGTGTATATACATATATACAAGATTCTTTCAGTTTCTGTCACCAGATTCATTCACAACCCGTGGCAATAGTAGGAAACATTTGCTCAAGGTGCCTCTGTATGGGACTGAGGCCCAAACCATGTGGTTGAAAACGAGATTCTTAACACACAGCCCCGCCAGCGCTTATACGTTTATTTTGAAGTAAAGTTATATAGTTATACTAAAACAAAATAGCGCCAATACATTTAGTAGATTAAATGTTTATTTAACATTTACAAGGAAGAAAGTTGACAGTGACTTCGAAGATTCGGTATGCTCGCCTATCCCCTCTCACTATCTCTCTCTGTATATCCGTCCGTCCACCCACCCATCTATCTATCTATCTATCTATCTATCTATCTATCTATCTATCTATCTATCTATCTATCTATCTATCTATCTATCTATCTATCATTAAATGAATAATTATATATGTATATACATATATATATATATTTATAATTATTAATTTAATATGTAAATTACCTATAAGATTTTATTTCATGCTGACTACCTGTTATAACCATTAACATAATTTTATCCTTCAATTCTATTAATAATAAATAATATGTATATATATTGCAGCCGTTTACTCAACATGAGGAAATTGAACACCTATTTTGTATATCTTTATCTACCTCTGAAGAGATTCGACTTTCAAATAATTTTTAATCTACTTAGTTAATTTTCTGAACGGAAACAGCTGTAAGGGATGTTTGTCAATTTTTTTAATTAATAAATAATAATTTAATTACCTCTCTATTCTCTCATTTTATCATTATGTGTGTGCATACGCACACACACACACACACACACACACACACAACACACACACACACATATATATATATATATATATATATAGAGAGAGAGAGAGAGAGAGAGTGAGACAACTGTGCAGATAAACAAATTAGATACATTAAATATACTAAATATATTAAGTATAATAGTTAGGGTATGAAATACAATATATATGTATACATGCAAAACGGGAGAAATCAAAAAGTGGAGTATAAATATATATAGATATTTATATTAATAGTCCCAACTTACGCAGAATACAAACGACAGCGAAAATTAAAGGTTTCGAAGAAAGGTGTTATAAATTTTTGAACTCGTCTGCATTAAGATCTGAAATCTAAGATCTTCTCTACCTTGATGAAGGAGGCTCGTCTTATCCAATGTTGATTGCATCCATTACGACAGCATATTGTGATGAACTACATCTACTAAAATTATTATAGATCTCCGATCCCTACGAAACAACTGATGGAATTATGACACCCTTCGTCCGATCCATTAGTTTTCTCTGTTGTTTGCACTCTATGTAAGTTGAACCTATTTATATAAATATCTATATATATATTTATACTTAAAAATTCATCATCTGAATGTTTCCACCTTTTGCTTTCTCTCTTTTGTATGTATACATACATATATGCATATTTTGTTCTTCATACCCTAACTATTATATATAATATATTTCATAAATTTAATATATTTAATGTATCTAAATTGTTTATCCGCAAAATTGTCTTTATATCCACTCAATTTGGTTTCTCTTATAGCCTATCTTTACCTTGTGGAATCGATCCCCTATGTATAGTCCACAGATGAGATCCAGAAATTCTCAGTATAGACGACACTTAGTAGCGATCAAAAGATTCCAACTTAGATTCCGATGTCTTTACAGGGGATCGATTCCACAAGGTAAAGATAGGCTATAAGAGAAACCAAGTTGAGTGGATATAAAGACAATTTTGCGGATAAACAATTTAGATACGTTAAATATATTAAATTTATGAAATATATTATATATAATAGTTAGGGTATGAAAAACAAAATGTGCATATATGTATATATACATACAAAACGAGAGAAAGCAAAAGGTGGAAACATTCAGATGATGAATTTTTAAGTATAAATATATATATAGATACATACATACATACATACATTCATAACACATACATACATATACGCATGCATGCAAGCATACATACATACGTGCATGTATGCATATATACATACATACATACATGCAGACACACACACATATGTATGCATGTATGTATGTATGCCGAACCGCTAAGTTACAGGGACGTAAAAACACCAGTACCGGTTGCCAAGCGGCGAGTGAGGGACAAATACAAACACAAAGACACACACATGTTTATATACATATATACGACGGCATTCTTTCAGTTTCTGTCCACCAAATTTATTCACAAGGCTTTGGTCAACTCGAGGCTATGGTGGGAAACACTTGCCCAAGGTGCCACTTTATAGGGCGGAGACCCAAACCATGTGGTTGAAAACGAGCTTAACACACAGTCCCGCCAACGCATATACACGCACACACACACACATATATATATGTGTGTGTGTGTGTGTGTGTGTGTATATATATATATATACATAGCTTAATTTTTCCTTGGGCCTGGCCAGATTGGAGCAATCTCGAGTATAACCAGCCGAAATTGCAAAGATAATCTGGAACTCGACTGAGAATCGAAAACTCCGAATGAATCGTCCTTGTTTTCCTTGTATCGTCTGTCTGGGTATTTTGTTGTCCCTTTTTTGTATTACCTGTCTGAATGTTTTGCGTTCTTATACCATTTTTGTATTTTTATATATGAAATATAGCGGCGTACGTACACTTTGGTCTCTTATATGTAAGTATATATATATATATATATGTATATATATATATATATATATATAATATATATATATATATATATATATATATATATATATATATATATATATATATATATATATATATATATATATAATTTTTGTACGATTCTATTATTCTTTGTATTCTTTCATTCTTTCCTTCTTTCTATCAGCCCTTTCACACTTCCTTCATTCCACTCTTCGTTCTTTCGTTCCTCCTCTCTCACATTTCCTGGCCTTCTCTTCATGCTCACTTTCCCTCCTCTTTCATTTCACTGTATCTCATTTTTTCTCGCTCCTCCATAATTCTTCTATCCCTCTGCCTCTACCTCTCTCTTTTCTCCCCCCACGTGACCGGTGTTCGGCCTGGCCTGACCTTTCGTTCTTGGTTCGACTATCATCCGTGCAACATATATATTCCTTCCTGTGCCTGTTAAATCTTATGTCCCTGCCGTAAGACTTTACTTCCACACACGCCAGCTTAATTTAATTCGTCCTTAATCGAAAGACACCTGTTGTTATGTCCTGTTAATTGCATTCGTATTTGTGTGACATTTCTCTATTTTTTTTCCGTCCTTGTTTTCGTATACATTCGCTACTTTCTTCCAAGGAATCTAAGGCTCTTAGCTTCTTTTCCCCTTGGGGCTGGCCAGATTGCTGCAATCACGAGTTTAACCAGCTGAACTTGGAACTCGACTGAGAATAGGAAACTCCAAATGACATGTCCTTGTTTTCCTTGTATCGTCTGTCTGGATGTTTTGCGTTCTTGTCCCATTTTTGTATTATATATATATATATATATATACTGTTGTGTGTGTGTCTCTCCCTATATATATATATAATATATATATATATATATATATATATATATATTATATATATATATATATATATATATACATACATATATATATGTATATAATATATACATATACACACACACATATATATATATGTATATATATATATATATGTATGTATGTATGTAGGTATGTATGTATGCATGTATTTACACACACACACACACACACACATATATATATATATATATATGTATACATCCCACAAACACAAACTGCGATGATGATAGAGCGCTGAATAGATAGAGGATATAGCAACATTACATTTTTGAACTGTTTACAATTAACAAAACGTTATTAAGAATTTATCTTACAATTCTCACCAACCCAAAAATTAAAAAATAAATAAGCAAAAAAAAAAAGAAAAACAGAAAGAAATATCAAAGCGATTGATTCTCACAATACTAGTTGCTGTACTTTTGTTAGAAAGATTTTTTTTTTTTGATATATATTGAAATATTTCCAATGTTTTAAGATCAAATGACTAAATGAAAAATAAATTTTGCTTTTAAGTTTCTTTCAACTAAGTAGTATATCTCAGATTTATTGGTGAAAGAAATATTTTGATTTCTAGTGCACAATGATTTTAACCGAAAATCGAAACCAAGCCAGAGATTCCTCAATAATAGTTAGGACATCAAACATAATAAATATTCCTTTCATAGTATCTAATCATTGATCAGAGTTCTGTTGGATCAGGCATGAGGTTACCGTTTAACCTCAGATCAAACCCGTCTTCCTAAATATCTATAATTTGAAGAGCGTATAGTCGAATGAAATAACGCTAAGCATTTTATCCGGCGTACTGGCGATTCTTCCTGTTCGCCATATATATATATATATTATATATATATATATATATATATGTATCACCGTGATCACCGTGAGCGACCAGGCTATCAGATGCTGTTGCACATCGCTGGTCACAATGCGCTTCGCATTGTTTTAGCCTTCAAATGACGCCACCCCGCAGGCTAAGCGAGCAGGCCAATATATATGTGTGTGTGTGTATGTGTGTGTGTGTGTGTGTACGTGTATGTATGTATAAAGACACACACACGCACACATACACACAAACATATATTTAAAATTAATATAAACATCAATTTGCAATGTTTCACCAGAGAAGAAGAATTACAAATGTCACTAAATGTGACTAGGGTGTTAGGAAACACCTACATTGCTAGAAATAAGAGCTAAGCCGCTCTAATGTAGTTAACGCACATGAACGAAAATATATACGCTAACAGGGACTATAATCGTCCGAAAAGTGCCGATCGAGAATTCGTAATACTGATGCGTCAGTTATGGCAATTTCTGTTGCCTTATCAGTTAAGACCGCTCGATTGTCTGATGGTTTCACTCATGTGCATCAGCTACAGCAATAGAGAAACTTAGCTTTTATTCCTAGCAGTGTATGTGTTTCCTAACACCCTAGTCACATTTAGTGACATTTGTAATTCCCATTTGCACACTACTGTTTATATTAATTTTATATGTACATATTATTGAATCGCTAAAATCATTCAATAATTTGGATAACGAAAATATAGATACTAATGCTGAAACAACTCCGGAAATATCCGAGCAATCGAACAGATAATACATTTCGGATAATACACCCACCCTATTCACAGATATATGAGTGCATCTTTTCCCTGACTTATGGACTCTTAGACCACTCACGCATATATATATATATATATATATATATATATATATATATTATATATGACCCTTCTGTCCGGCCTTCACCATGATAGATCGTTAGCCACTACACATTCTTTATTTTCTCTCCTGTTTCTTTCTGTGTTCCTTCCTGTGGAAGAGCGTAGGCTCGAAACGTTAAAGACTTTTTCACTTCCCGAGCGTTATATTAATACACCTGTTTGTTGTCTACACCACCTGTCTTCGTCTTTTGATTTTTGTGAATTCTCCCTATATATATATACATATATATATTATATATATATATATATATATATATATATATATATATATATATATATATATAAAGGAAATGAAGAAAATGCTGACAAAATAATTTAAGTAAGGGGGAGTGTATTTAATTAGGTGAAAGTTCTTTTTACGGTTGCGCATTTGTTATGCTTATCAAAAGATATTTTTTAAAGAGATATAGAGTTCCTTTCTGATAGATTTTTTTTCTCTTATCTGATAAGAGAAAAAAATCTATCAGAAAGGAACTCTATCTCTCTTAAAAAATATCTTTTGATAAGCATAACAAATGCGCAACCGGTAAAAAGAACTTTCACCTAATTAAATACACTCCCCCTTACTTAATTATTTTGTCAGCATTTTCTTCATTTCCTTTTTTATATATCACAACTCGTGTTCCACATCTCCTTTTTTAAATATATATATATATATATATAATATATATATATATATATATATATATATCGATAGAAATGGCAAGACAACAAAAGAATGAAAGAGACCTCGATTTTATGTAAATAGAGGAACTTATCTGTAATATAATATGTGACAATTATTCGGTAGCCATGATAAAACATCTGAAACTCGGAGTTCTATCATGGCTACCAAATAATTGTCATATATTATATTTACACACACACACACGTACACACACATACACATATATATTTACACACACATATATACACGCACACACATATGTACCTAAGAGTTTATGAATGTATGTATGTACGTATGTATATCCTACTGAATTTTTAAACATAACATACATGTGCCGTAATGGTATATTAGTCATCATTTTTATTCAATGGGGAAAGGATATTTATACTGTAAATCTCGAGGGAATTTTCATGTACAATAACAGAGGGAAATCAGGCAAATGTATATATATTAGATGAAGTGAGAACTTGGAATATCAGCAAGGACGGCGCGCAAAAAAAAAAGAAAGAAATTGTAGTAAAATTTCTCTCAATTCAAATGTTATCGTTTAAAAAAATAATAAAGGGTTCACTAGATATTGTAGATCCAGATAAACTTTGCCCGACAGAAAAAAAAAAGATAGGAGGGTTTTAACTTTTACCATAGGTATACACGTTTAAGTCTGATCTGGGGCTTCAGAAGCAATATCAGCAACATTCTGTCACTGGACTTAGGTTCCACTGTGATCTATAAATCTCTTAGTATAAATAATTACGATTTGACAAAAGTTGATGTAAAAGATTATAAAGTCCAACAAGAGAACGCTGGCGTCAGTTATCGGAATGTTAGTATGTATTGATTCAAGAAAAAAAAAAAAAAAAGCCAGCTATCTCGATATATGTGGCTGAAAACAAATATTCTCTCAGCTGATTTGTAGGTCAATTAATCATTTATAAAGACAACAAATTTCGACATTTTGCTATCGGAACAGCCTTTTAAATCGCATATCTCATAACGTTGAACTATAGAATATGAATACGTTATAAATAATCGATTTGCTTAATAATTGCAAATATAAACGGTTAAAACTGTGAAATCTTATAATCTGGCTCGGCTAGTTTAACTATGAATAGTTAAACGAAAGGAGCTTAAATAGTTTGAATCGTCGCCGCCAGTTTTCATCATCGTCGTCGCACCCATATCTAGAACATCAGCTGTTTTATTTAAAAAAATAGTAAAAATATAAGTATCCGCCTGTTTCGCCATCTGCAGTCCCATACTGCTATAGCTCTGTATTTCTTAACTCTCCTACCCGTTCCTTCATGCAAGTACGCCCGCAAACTATGCAACCTTCTTGTCTAAAGCTCTTCCTTGTTCACAGCCTCTCCTTCCCCATATCACATCCTCTTCGAGGGCCCACTCGTTGCTCTCTTCATCGCTACCCTGAGTGCCCTTTCAAACACTTTCAAACACTACCCTAGGCATAATCACTGCACCTTCCACATTTAAGAGTATTTCCAATGTACCCCTATCAACCTTATACATGCACTCAGGTTTTCCCCCTGTAGTTCGATCTAGCACCTTTAGTCATATTTAGTGACGATTGAATTTTTCCTTTATGGTATTATATTGCGCGAGCTGGCAGAAACGTTAGCACGCCGGGCGAAATGCTTAGCTGTATTTCGTCTGCCGCTACGTTCTGAGTTCAAATTCCGCCGAGGTCAACTTTGCCTTTCATCCTTTTGGGCTCGAGTAAATAAGTACCAGTTACGCACTGGGGTCGATATAATCGACTTAATCAGTTTGTCTGTCCTTGTTTGTCCCCTCTGTGTTTAGCCCCTTGTGGGTAGTAAAGTAATAGGTATTATATTGCGCCTATCTGTTTATATTAAATTTTTATATACATACATACTTGCCCAAAAATGTAATCAAGGTACTACCTACCTATGCGACATAACGTTGTCGCAAAAACAATGTGCAATGCTCTTCG
>NC_043001.1:24051729-24116729 GCF_006345805.1 Octopus sinensis
GTATATCTATCTGTCTGTCTGTCTGTCTGTCTGTCTGTCTATCTATCTATCTATCTATCTATCTATCTATCTGTTTGTTTGTCTGTCTGTCTTTCTGACTATCTTTTTGTCGTAGGGTTGCTTGATCAGATACAACATAGCTTACAACACAAGTACACAATATTACTAGCGCATACACAAGTATCGCGTATATACACGCGTACACACACATGCACATATATGTGCAATTATGGTGTACTGGGTATACGCAACAAGTGTTAAGTGCAGAAGCATATTAAATGTCGTGCGCACCTCCAAACCGAGTGTTAACTCAACCACCTGCGTGACAATTGCCACCATCATCCATCTTTCGTGAAACTGATTAGTGTAGTCCTACACATACAAAACAAAAGGTTGACCAAACACTTTTGACCAAAAGCCTGTTTCATAAAAGCTGCCTGGAGACTAAAACAACGAATCATTTGTGTTTCTGGTGGTCATGGTTTCTCTTCCCATCCAAGTAACACTGGGAGAAAGCGATTAGAGATTTGCTAGAAAGAATAAGTCTGAGTAAACACTTTCGAATCACGTTCATTGCACTACATCTTTTGTTATAGCTATCAGGCATACACAATAATACTGACTGTGATCATCCTTGTTAAAAGAAAACAGCAAAAGTGTGCCATAAATCATGAAGACAATTCCATTCGTTCTAACTGAGGCGCCAGTTGTTTGATACAGACCTAAAGCAAACTGTTTCCGGAAGCAAGTAGAACAATTTCTTATACCTCTTTCGTATCTTGAACATGTCCAGCTGTTTAAACAACAATGTCCCTACAACTTATCCTGAAAAATATCCCCCTTTGTAGTTCTGCTTAGTTAAAGACCTTGCAGTTTACACCAAGTATTGTGGAGAACAATTCTTGGCCTAAATATCCTCTAAGAATGTTTGTTTAATGTTGCATCATCGGAGCCCAGAATACCATCTAGGCCATTGACGCTCATTCCCCGTATTACCTTTCTATAGAAAACGAGGCCTGTTTTGTCACTGATAGTACCATTCAACTGGTGGAGAGCTGTGAGTTTTTTGATAACATTCCAGATGCCAAGCTCCTATTTTCGGTCTACAGTTAATCCATACCTGTGATTCTACTTTCTGCTGAAAAGCCATTTTTACGAGAGCGCAATATCGACTTTACTTTCAGGACAATATGCAAATGATTTAGTCTGATCACACGTTGTTACATCAGTAAAGGAAGCATGTTAAGATTCTGTATTAGTATGCGATCGTATTGAATAACTTTTCCGTATCTTCCACTAAATTCAAACGTGCACGTACTCTAAATTGAATCAATTATTCCTCAGGGTATGGTATAGTTCTCAGATAGTATTACATCACCGGAGTGATGTAAATGTCGACTATCTCTTTCTTGTGGCTCAGAGACAGCTTCTTACTGGCCCATTTCTAGATATGATTGCCCCATTTCTAGATAGTTCAGAAAGAGAGCCCTAAAATTACTGAACATAAAAGTCATTCAGAACCCCTGTCAATTATAAAATCACTTTTCTCTTATTTTTCTTCTATCATAAAATGCGTATGTCTCCCACACTCATTCACGAAGAAGAATAAGTGTGTATAAACACAAAACAAACACTGCACAGCAAGAAGAACTAAAAACTATGCGTACAAATATAAAAAAAAACAACAACAACAAAGCAATCCCATTCGACCCAAAGCTATCGGTGATAAGAGTTGCTTGAATCTAATATAACCAAACAATCAAACAACAAGAAAAACAGCAAAAAAGAAAGAAAGAAAGAAAGAAAGAAAAATCGGTAAACATTCAAAATGAGACTACTCTAACGGAACGGCCAATGTCTGACAATAGTGGCCATCAAACGAAAAAGGAAGTGATAAGAGAACAAAAGAACAAAGAATAGTACTTTAGAAGTACTATGTGTGTTTACAATGCAGCGCAATTATACCCAACTAGTGACAGCGTGATTTAACAAACATAAAAAAATATAAGAGAAGTAGAAACTTTCAAAGGCAAGAACATCTATATCTAAACTAACAAATATACGCAAATATATACTGAAAACAAGATACTAGAAATTGAAAATATATATATATATATATATATATATATAGTGAAGACAATGAAATCAGTACACCAAGGTACCATGAAATCTCTGAGTTTACAGTCGAGGAGGTGAAACATAACTTAAGAACGAACGTCAGAAACCAATGCACACCGATAACTTTCCAAATACCAGTATTAACAATCAATCTCGGCCAATGTCAATATCTCAGCGGTTTCACAGAGAACAGCAGCCGGGAGTTTCTCAGAAGAGGAGTAAAGCGCTGAAGAATTACTATTCGTACAGATGACGCAAAAGATAATAATAATAATAATAATAATAATAATAATAATAATGATAATAATAATAATAATAATAATAATAATAATAATAATAATAATAATAATAGAGAAGAGCATTGTCGATGTGAGAACTGTTGCTGCTTATGTATTTTAATTTAACTTAAAAAAAAAAAAAAAATGAACGAACTATTGAGTTTGGTTTAATGGCCTACCAATGTATACTATGAGTTTCTTTGCCCTAGGAGTCGGGAAGACACTCGGCAAGAAATGGAAGCAAATTTGAAAGAAGGAAAAAAAAAATAATAATAATAATCATAATCATAATCATAATAATAATAATAATAATAATAATAATAATAATAATAATAATAATAATAACAACAATACCTGTTGTCATAGAGGCCCTGGGAATGAGAGCAAAAGGGGCTGATTGCTACCTAACTCAAATACCAGGAAACCCCAAAATTGCAGAAATTCAAAAGATAGTGCTCATGGGAACAGCTCATATCCTACGCAAAATACTTTCTATGTAATCTCAAGGTTTAAAACAAACATAATTTTCGGTTTTTTTTTTAGACATTCACTAGTACAACACCAACCCCCCCCCCCCAAATATATGGCACACTAGGCATAACAACATGAACTTCCAACCTGTTGTCTCTTGAGGTCTCTGGGTGAGACTTGGAGCCAACTTGTACAAATATAAAGCAAAAGTCAAACATAGAATATTAATAATAATAATAATAATAATAATAATAATAATAATAATGATGATGATGATGATGATGGTGATAATAATAATAATAATAATAATAATAATAATAATAATAATATAATGATAATAATAATAATAATAATAATAATAATAATAATAATGATGATGATGATGATGATGATGATGGTGATAATAATAATAATAATAATAATAATAATGATAATAATAATAATAATAATGATAATAATAATAATAATAATAATAATAATAGGGGAGCATCATAGCCGTGTGTTGAAAGGAATTCTTGCAGGTTTGGATAATTCACCTTTGGAAACATGGGTGGTTTGTTCAACATCCTTAAACAATCCTTATTCAGGGACTGTTTGAGCAGGATGGGCTACTCGACCAGAAGAAAATTCTAACTGGGCCCCACCTGCAAGGTCATGTGCTGTTTATCTTGATATGAGATCACCATGTCGCGTACATATGGTTGTGATGCATATGCCTGGTGTACCCTTATCAGATGGGTAGTCATGATGGATATACTGGGCTTCATATATTTTACCCCAGTGTCACTTTGATGGCATGCACTGCTCTATCACTCAATAATAATAATAATAATAATAAATAATAATAATAATAATAATAATAATAATAATAATAATAATAAAAATAATGATGATGATGATGAGTATGATGATGATGATGATGATGATGATGATGATAACGGTCAATAGGATTGCGGGAGGCGTCATTTGACATCTCAGATAATAGCTACAAAAAAGAGACAGCGTGTAAAACAAACCAATCTAGCAACAGAAAATCTTAGAATCGTTAGCATGCCAAACGTATGGCGGAATGGCTCAGACATTATCCACCTGGACATTGCCAGAAGGTCCTACACTCTGCTAAGAACAGTTATAAATAATAGAGAAACTTTTCGTACAAACTTTCTCTATCAGTTCGAAGGGTTGGGCAACTCTCATCTCAAAAAAGTTAAACACCGCCAATCTTAGGCATAAGAGTGGCTGTGTGGCAAGTAGGTTGCTTACAAACCACATGGTTCCGGGCTCAGTTCCACTGCGTGGCACCTTGGGCAAGTGTCTTCTGCTATAGCCTCGGGTTGACCAAAACCTTGCGAGTGGATTTGGTAGACGGAAATTGAAAGAAGCCTGTCGTGTATATGTATATATATATGTATGTATGAATGTGTGTGTATATGTTTGTGTGTCTGTGTTTGCCCCCCCCCCCCAACATTGCTTGACAACCGATGCTGGTGTGTTTGCGTTCCCGTAACTCAGCGGTTCGGCAAAAGAGACCGATAGAATAAGTACTAGTCTTACAAAGAATAAGTCCTGGGGTCGATTTGCTCGACTAAAGGCGGTGCTCCGGCATGGCCACAGTCAAATGACTGAAACAAGTAAAAGAGTAAAAGAGTAATCCAAAAGAATTACAGTTGCTATCATTTGTCTATTCACAATACGTGAAACCTCAGCATCCATATCTCTGGTAGATTGCAAGAACATCTTAAAAATAGAAAATTTATCAGATGACTATAAGGAATGCCATAAAGAAACATATAGATGGCAGGACTAACTCCTCAGTAGACAAAGTGAAAGTAGAAAATAACACACGAAAGAGAGAAAACTGAAGTATAGCTTTGAGTGACTATAGTAAAACATTTGATGGTATCTCAACTGTTGTATAGTGGAAGAACATTAAATACCTAAGGTAGCAGCAATACCAAGAGTTTCTGTCAACCGTGTGTAAAACAGGGCAAGAGAAATAGAAAAGAATTGAAGAGAAGATAACAAACTTATTCTCGTGAACAAATTTTCCGACACTGATACACTTAAAGCATCGACTGCAGTGGAGGCGCAATGGTCCAATGGTTAGGGCAGCGGACTCGCGGTCGGAGGATCGTGGTTTCGATTCCCAGACCGGGCGTTGTGTGTGTTTATTGAGCGAAAACACCTAAAGCTCCGCGTGGCTCCGGCAGGGGGGGGGGGTGGCGACCCCTGTTGTACTCTTTCGCTCCAACTTTCTCTCACTCTTTCTTCCTGTTTCTTGTCCCCGACTTCCTACGCAACCGCTGAGCCTGGATGCGCATTCATCCATCCGTCGATGCTCTCGGTGTCGGGGGTTGACCTGCTTTCTTTTCTGTGGGTCTTACGAATAGCAAAGGACCACGTTTCGGACTTCTCCCACTAGGACGAAGACCGCTACGCTCAACAACAACAGCAACAGCAGCAGCAGCGACTGCAATAGGAAACCGGTAAATTATTTCTTGTATACGGATTATATCCCAATGGTCTAAATACTCATATAAACGCTCGACATGCCAGAAATAGTAGCTAAATCGTTAAATCGCACCAAATTGTTGGAGGAAATATATATAGATTTTTGTAGTCATAGGTACTTCAACAGAAATAAGAAAAATAATGTAGATAGAGACGGGATGGTCCCGGCTGAAATGTCTTTAATCGTTGGTCTGTTCGATAAGAGACGACCTACAGCTAAGTTACATCATCAAGTTAGATAAAGAACACGGTGCTACATACACAAATTATATACGTGTGTGTGTATGTGTATGTGTGTGAGTGTATGTGTGCGTTCGTGCCTGCATATATGTGTGGTGTGTGTATGTGCATATGAGTGTGTGTATGTGTGTGTTGATATCTCGTCTGACATGCTGCAGTATATCTGAAGAGACGTCAATATTGTCCAGTAGCAATAATCGGCGAAAATCCAACAGTAACATTCTGTCTAGTTATATACCACAACCAGTGGCATATTGTTTTAACTCACGACGATAAATTATATATATATATATATGTATGTATGTATGATGGATGTATGTATGTATGATGGATGTATGTATGTATGTATGTATGTATGTATGTATGTATATATATATATATATATATATATATATATATATATATATATATATATATATATTATATATATATATATATAGTATGTATATATATCTTTCTCTCTCATATATATACACATATATAGATCGTTAGCTACTACACGCATTTTTTTCTCTCCTTGTTTTTTCCTGTGTACCTTTCTGCCGAAGAGCGTAGGCTCGAAACGTAAAAAAACTTTTTCTATTCCTGAGCGCTATACTAATACATTTGTTTGTTTGTACTCTAGCTGCCTCCGTCTTTTGTTTATTTTCGTAAACTTTCCCTATATATATATATATATATATATATATATATAGCTGACAAATATGCAGCCCGCACAAGTAGTGGCCAAAAGAAGCGAATCAGATTAATATGAGGGAAAGCCTTCAAGTGATTCTTACTACCATATGCGCAACAAATGGAATTCTTTTACTGCAACACAGTATCATAGCTTACCTTTCAGTCCCCACAACATGGCACAGTTCTGGAATTAATCTATCGTCTTCGGAAGTCATTAGGATTTCGATCCATATAGATTCCATCTGATCACTTGTTTTTGGTTACTTCAGTTCTTACTTCCTATCTTCTACCTATACCGTTTCTCAAATGTGACAACAAGCTAAAAGTTAAGGACGTCAGCAATATCCTTTAGTCTAACCCGTGTGATGTACCGCTCCAAGCACTTTTGTGCGAGCTTCTATGCTGGTGCATATCGAGGCAGTGTGGTCTGTTTGCCTTCATTTTACCTTGTCTTCTGCTTCTACAATAGTTCATATGGTTCTATCGTATAGTACTTGGCTGACAGAGCATATGTTATCACACACATCAACGTGAGATAACTCTTTGAATGGCTTGAAAATAACTTTCGTGTCTTTTGTTATACAGAGATAAATTTGTTTTCGTTTTCTCGTCACTGTATAAGCGACTGAGGTAAGGATGCACCTTCCTTTGTCACACAGTCTGCTCTGAAGATTTTTCCTGATAATTCATATTTAGGAATCATCTGTTTGAATTAGCTTCTGTCAAAGAAGAATGACTGGAAAGTCTTTCTCTGATTATCTATTTGAGTTTTCCATTTATTTTATCGCTTGTCGAAACGTGTGAGCAAACATGCGCGCGCTGTTATATCTACCGTTGTCGTTGTTTAGTCGTTTAAATTGTTCAAAATAATGTCATTTTCTTTCAGAAAATCATATTTTTCGGGAAATAAATGTAATCTGCTGAGGAATTAAATTTGTTTTCTTTTTCCTGTCTATTGTTTGTCCAAAAACGTACAACATGTTTTCCTTCGTCAGTGTGTGTGTGTGTGTGTGTGCGTGCGTGTGTGCGTGCGTATATATATATATATATATATATATATATATATATATATATATATATATATATATAAATGTGTATGTGTGCGTGTGTGCGTGCGTATATATATATAAATGTGTGCGTGTGCGTGTGTGTGTATATATAATGTATGTGTATTTAGGTATGCGTGATTTTCAGGATTTTTAGGCTTGTAACTAATCTGTTTAGGAGTGGTAGAAAAGAAATAATTCTTCTTCACAAATTTAGTTTTTTTCTTCTTTTTTTTTACTCCAAACGGTGATGAATCAATGCAATGAGGTTGGCATAAAAAAATATTTAGCACAAAAATTCATGACGTGAGAGAGCCAGACGTTAAAACGTGTCCAATTAATTCAAAATACAGGTACAACATCGATGATAATAACACTTTCTATTATAGGCACAAGGCCTGAAATTGGGTGGGGGTGGGGTAGTCGATTGTATCGACTCCAATGCGTAACTGGTACTTCTTTCATCGACCCCGAAAGGATAAAAGCCAATGACAACCCCAGCAGCAGCATTTGAACTCAGAGCGTAAAGACGGACAATATACCGCTATCTTTCATCTTTTCTATTTTATTTATTTCAGTCATTAGACCGCGGCCATGCTGGTGCACCGCTTCGAAGAATTTTAGTCGAACGAATCGACCATAATACGTATTTTCCCTTTTAACCCTGGACTCATTCTATCGGTCTCCTTTGCCGAACCGCTAAGTTACGAGAACGTAAACTCACCAAAACCAGTTGTCACGTGACGGTGGTGGACAAATACTGCTATAAATGCACACACACACACACACACACACACACACTCACTCATATACATACGCATACACACAGACGCTCATACTCACGCACACACGTACACACACACAAACACATTAAAAGAATTTGTTGTGTAAGGCCGGAACAACGCAATAATATATTAAGTAAACCCCACACACAAACACACACGCACTTATATTATCGACGAGTTTTTTTCGGTATCCGTCGATCATATTCACTCACAAGGCTTTGGTTAGCCCAAACCTGTAGCAGAAGACACTTGCCCAAGGTGCCACACAGTAGGACTGAACCCAGAACAATGTGGTTGGGAAGAGAACATAACCGGGAAAACTGTGCAAAAAAATTATCTTTCGATATTTAGCTACCTCCTTTTAGGTTATTATTTCAAATTCTGCTTGGTAAACTTTTGATTTAACCTCGGGAGTTTGATAATATAACAATTGCAGCGTGGAAAGTGTTTATAATCCATTTAAGAAATACACAAAAACCGTTAGATTCACTTCAACATTTAAATTTAATTTGTCAAAATATATTCGTCGCTTTGAAACCGCGACCTGTTCACTGACAAACAGTGAACAGGTCGCGGTTTCAAAGCGGCGAATTGACAAATTAAATTTAAATGTTGAAGTGAATCTAACGGTTTTTGTGTGTTTCTTAAATGGCTTATAAACACCTTCCACGCTGCAATTGTTTTCGTTCCAGCACGCGATCTCAGATCAAGTCACTCGCTTTGCAAGTACATCTCCGTAATTTGATTATATAGTTATTCGTCAAGTACTGGATTTGAAATAATCGACTCCTCGAAGCTACACCCGAGCTAGAACTTATTGTTATTAACGTTTCCAACATTGTTTTTCGATCTTTTTATTCATCACCTAGATATGGAAGTCGAGAATGAAAGGTATAATGACAGACAGCTTTGCCTCTGATCCCGCCTTGGTGAATGTTTTCACGTTTCACCTGAAAAGGAAGGTGGGGCTAGAAAAGAGGTGTCTGTCAGAGTGTACGTTCAAAAAAAGATGGACGCGTGTTGCACGGATGCTGGGAGTGAAAGGCCCTGCGTGAGCACGTCATAAAGACTAGCAAAGGTGGCGGTTAAGAGGATGGGGCTCGTGGGGTCGGAGCGTACCTGTTCTTTTAACCCCATACTGTCTTGTATTGTTTGTAATTTTATTTTGTGTGGAGGCGCGTGGCTTAGTGATCGTAAGATTGTAGTTTCGATTCCTGGACCGGGCGACGAGTTGTGTTCTTGAGCAAAACACTTCAGTTCACGTTGCTCCAGACCACTCAGCTGGCAAAAATCATTAACGCTGCGATGGGCTGGCGTCCCGTCCAGCTGGGGAACACATACGCCATTGGAACCGGGAAACTGGGCCCATGAGCCTGGCTAGGTTTAAAAGGGCGCATTATTTATTTTTTAATTGTATTTTGTGTCCCATCCGTTTTCTGCTCGTTTTGTCGTTTTAAAGTTTTGATATCATTCGCTGTATATGACCCCCAAATCATATTGTGTTGCCCCCTCTATGTGCGCCCATATAGGCAATAAAGAAACCCGATCTTTTAATTCATCACCTAGTTCACCTCCATCTCCCTGAGGTGTACGTGCATGCAGCATTGTTTTTAGCGAGTGTCGTATGCTGATTCGATGTCACAACTAATTTGATTTGTTGTGAGGTTGGTCTTGATGTTACTTTAGTGCTTTCTTTGTAGTGTTAGATTAAAGACTATGAGAATCGTGGTATATATTTTGGTTGATAATCGCGTGGAGTATATATTAAATGAGTTGTGTTACTGTATAACATGACGATCGTGTCGAATATGAGATTTGTGATTGTACTGTATGATACATGTTACGTGAATTGCTGGTGGGTGATTATGTGCTTATATTGTGTAAGTTGTGTTATATTTCTGAGAGACGATGGTACAAAAAGTGTACTGCATGATTTGAGCAACTGAATTCAAAGAAGTCTTACAGAGAATAGGAACTGTGCCTAGAAGGATGACTTTTGCTAATTGTTTGAAAATCTGTAAATTCTGGTATGTATTTTTAAATGATTTTGTTGATGAGTATTTATTTATTTATTTATTTATTTATTTATTATCACGTATATATACTTTGATTGTTACTGATACTGTTTTAACTTTCATAACTCAATATCCTGCTTAATTCAGATTAAAAGTTTGTTCTTGTACTTTGATAGATTTTTTCAACTTCTTTTCGAACTATGTTTTAGATCTCCTTTGTTAGTTTGGACAGGTATATTTCAGAGCAGAAGGCGGCGAGCTGGCAGAAACGTTAGCACGGCGGGAGAAATGCGTAGCCGTATTTCGTCTGCCGTTACGTTCTGAGTTCAAATTCCGCCGAGGTCGACTTTGCCTTTCATCCTTTCGGGGTCGATAAATTTAAGTACCAGTTACGCACTGGGGTCGATGTAATCGTCTTAATCCGTTTGTCTGTCCTTGTTTGTCTTCTTTGTCTTTAGCCCCTTGTGGGTAGTAAAGAAATAGGTATATTTCAGAGCATCGTAGTTGTTAGGCCATTGTTAACAGCATAGGAACTGACGCGGCCTAACGGTGCGAAAATTTTCACGTTTGAGCAAGAAGTGTAGCGTCGCCTCCCATCTGCATCAGTTGTTGCGGGGATAAAAAAAGTCGGATATTTTTTTAACGCACCTCGTACAAACGAGATTATAGCAGTTCTTTGTTTTCATGTCCATCTGTAGTAGGCGTATTGACCGATGGAAATAACTTATTGTCTGGCCATGTTTGTGAATATATCCTGTTTTTTCAGCAACGGAAGAGCGAGAAATGATGTAATCATTTGTTTCTCCATATTGTTTGTATTGTCTTAACCTTATATTAGCCTCTTATTCCATTATTTCATTTTGTAGTTTATGTAACAATGCATTGATACTGTCCGGCTAAAATCACACGTTCTGTTTTTCCTTTGTTCTCGATCTTTTGAGCAATTTTTGGCTTTCAAATTAACTTACAACTTCTCTGTCAGATCTTACTAGGCGTAGAGGTTATTCTCTCTATATTATTCTTGTTTTTGTTTATCATTTGTGTTGTGTCGTCCTCATTTAAGACTTCGTTTTCTGTGTAAGTCAAGTACTTATTCTATCGGTCTCTTTTGCCAAACTGCTAAGTTACAGGGACATACACACACCAACATCAGCTGTCAATCGATGATGATGGTGGTACTGGTGGTGGTGGGCAAACACAGACACAGGTTACACACACACACACACACACACACACACACACACACATATATATATATACACGACGGGGTTCTTTCTCTTTCCGTTAACCAAATCTACTCATAAGGGTTTGGTCGGCCTGAGGATATGGCAAAAGATACTTGTCCAAGGTGCCACGCAGTGGGACTGAACCCGGAACCATGTTGTTTGGAAGCAAGCTCCTTACCACACAACCACGCCTAGAGAGAGAGAGAGAGGAGAGAGAGAGAGAGAGAGAGAGAGAGAGGAGAGAGAGAGAGAGAGAGAGAGAGAGAGAGAGAGAGAGAGAGAGAGATCTGCTTTATGATGCCAGTTTCAGCTTTCAGAACACTTTGTAATTTTATAGTTTTCCGAAGTTCTTAAATTTACATAACTTTCAATTTATCATGAAGAAACTATAATTTATAACCGGGATTGCTACTTTATTAACGCCTTATCTTATTTCTAACGTTGAGTTCAGTTAGCATTATTAGTCTGCTCTTTTCTAATTTTCTCTTTCATGTCTAATTCAATGTTGTCAGTTTTAATTAATTTACTTCCTATTGTAACTCAAGGGCTCTTGCAATGCTCATTCTCATCCAGGGCTTCATCACTGCAGAAGGAGTAACACATCCCTGGACTCCTTCCGCCGCTGTGTGTCTTTGGCCAGTAGTAGCCATATAAGCCCCAGGTAGCAGGTGAGGTCAACTCGCGAACTTGTCTTTGGGCGCTTCTTGATCTTGTCCGTTGTCATGGTGTCCATTCTGCCACCCTATCTGCCCATCTGTTGCCTTTCAGTCGCATGATGTGGTTAGCTCATCTGTATTTATTCTCCTTGATGTTCCTTATTTCTTTATTGCCCACAAGGGGCTAAACATAGAGCGGACAAACAAGGACAGACAAAGGGATTAAGTCGATTACATCGACCCCAGTGCGTAACTGGTACTTAATTTATCGACCCCGAAAGGATGAAAGGCAAAGTCGACCTCGGCGGAATTTGAACTCAGAACGTAAACACGGACGAAATACCTATTTCTTTACTACCTACAAGGGGCTAAACACAGAGAGGACAAACAGGACAGATAACCGGATTAAGTCGACTACATCGATCTCAGTGCGTAACTGGTACTTAATTTATCGACCCCGAAAGGATGAAAGGCAAAGTAGACCTCGGTGGAATTTGAACTCAGAACGTGGCGGCAGACGAAATACGGCTACGCTTTACTACCCACAAGGGGATAAACACAGAGAGGACAAACAAGGACAGACAAACGGATTAAGTCGACTACATCGACCCCAGTGCGTAACTGGTACTTAATTTATCGACCCCGAAAGGATGAAAGGCAAAGTCGACCTCGGCGGAATTTGAACTCAGAACGTAACGGCAGACGAAATATGGCTAAGCATTTCGCCCGGCGTGCTAACGATTCTGCCAGCTCGCCGCCCTTTCCTCCTTGATGTTCCTATGATGTCGTTGACTCTCGTGTACTGTCGAATCCAGGCATTGGTTTTCTTGTTCCGTAATGTGACGCCGAACATGGTTTGTTCCATTTTCTGTTGGACTACAGTGAGGGCATTCATGATAGTAGCGTTGAGAGCTCACCCTTCACTTTTGCATATCGGGATGCGCTCTCTGAAGATCTTTATTTCAATTTTCATGTACTGATTAAATTCATATAGAGTTTAATAGGTTCTCTTGTTTGTTGCTATTTCTAGTGAAATATTTAAAATCATCCACATAGAGTGCTCAGAAAGCCACTTTGCACTTTATATCTTTAATCTTTTACTTGTTTCAGTCATTGGACTGCGGCCATGCTGGACCATATCTTTGAAATGTTCAGCAGAACAAATCGACCCCAACATTTAAATTTTTAAGTCTGGTGGTTATTCTATTCGTGTCTTTTGCTAAGTTAAGGGAACCTAAGCAATGTTGGTGGAGGCATATGGCCTAATGGTTTGAGCAGCGGACTCGTGGGTTCGAATCTCTCACCGGGCGGTATGTGTGTTTGTGAGCGACACACCTAAGCTCCACGCGGCATCGATAAGATAATGGCGAACTTCTGCTGACTCTTTCGCCTCAACTTTCTCTCACTCTTTCCTCCTGCAACTAGCAGCTCCCCTGTCCAGGTGAGGAAACTATACGTCAATGAAATCGGAAAACTGGCCTTTATGAGCCAGGCATGGCTCGAGAAGGAACAACAGCAACAACAAACAATGCCGGTGGTGGGGTAATACAAACACTCTCATACATAATCATATATATGCGCGCGTGCGCGGATGTGTGTGCATTTTAGGCCAATCCAAATTGACCAGCCGTACTCTAATGAAAATTGATTATTGATGTTTTTTATAAGGCGGCGAGCTGGCAGAAACGTTAGCACGCCGGGCGAAATGCTTTGCGGTATTTCGTCTGCTGTTACGTTCTGAGTTCAAATTCCGCCGAGGTCGACTTTGCTTTTCATCCTTTCGGGGGCGATTAAATAAGTACCAGTTTCGCACTGGGGTCGATATAATCGACTTAATCCGTTTGTCTGTTCTTGTTCGTCCCCTCTGTGTTTAGCCCCTTGTGGGTAGTAAAGAAATAGGTATTTCGTCTGCCATTACGTTTTGTGTTCAAATTCCGCCGAGGTCGACTTTGCCTTTCATCCTTTCGGGGTCGATAAATTAAGTACCAGTTACGCACTGGGGTCGATGTAATCGACTTAATCCATTTGTTTGTCCTTGTTTGTCCTCTCTGCGTTTAGCCCCTTGTGGGTAGTAGAGAAATAGGTATTTCGTCTGCCGTTACGTTTTGTGTTCAAATTCCGCCGAGGTCGACTTTGCCTTTCATCCTTTCGGGGTCGATTAGATAAGTACCAGTTTCACACTGGGGTCGATATAATCGACTTAATCCGTTTGTCTGTCCTTGTTTGTCTTCTCTGTGTTTAGCCCCTTGTGGGCAGTAAAAAAATAGAAAATTGAATATTGATGTTTTTTGAGATTTTAGAAATTTCTGCTGTAACAACCACGTTTTCTGATACCAAATATCGAATGTATTTATCTTACTGAGGCATCAGGTCTGGGTTTGAGTTATCTGTTTATCGACTACATTTGCCAACTGGTACTGAGATTCTGGCATGAAGCTAATCTCACTTTGATGCTTATTAAACATCGCATTTATTACTACGTCACCTCATCATCATCGTCATCACTAATACAATCGCTTGTATCATAACAGCAAATTTGAAATTATCTCCATCCAACATCAACAACATCACAACCACTATTATCATCAGCAGGGCTGTTTTCCGTTATTTAAAGCTACGGTAGGTGAGGCTGTTTGGTAAGATGTTTGCTTCCCAGCCACATGGTTCCGGGTTCAGTCCCACTGCGTAGCATCTTGGGCAAGTGTCTTCTACTATAGCCCCAGGCCTACCAAAGCCTTATGAGTGGATTTGGTAGACAAAAACTGAAAGAAACCCGTTGTATATATATATATATATATATATATATGAGTGTGTGTGTGTGTGTGTGTGTGTGTGTGTGTGTGTGTATTTGTGTGTATATGTGTGTGTGTCTTTGTGTTTTTGTCCCCCGCCGGCCTCAAATTGATTACCGGTATTAGTTTGTTTACGTCCCTGTAACTTTGCGGTTCAGCAAAAGTAACCGATATAAGTACCGGGCTTAAAAAATATTTCCTAGAGTTTATTTGTTCGACTAAGGCGTTGCAGGTTGTGCTCCAGCATGGCCGCAGTACAATGACTGAAGCAAGTAAACGATATCACGAGCAAACATAAAAGCCTCCACGCCATCGCTCAACTTGCTAGAAAAACCAGCCAAATCTCCCCCTAAACCAAACCCTAGAGTCATATAATAGAATACATTGGATAACGCTGTCTGGATGACCACTATTCAAGAAGAAAAGATGTTATGGTTATGGCTAGAATGTTCTTTGGGCATAAATACCTCTTCTCTATATTTGAAGCCTGTGAGGGAACATTTATATGGTCAGTCGGCATGCTAGACAGACCAGTCAAATCTCTTTCTAAAAATATCCTGCGAGCTGGCAGAAACGTTAGCACGCCGGGCGAAATGCTTTGCGGTATTTCGTCTGCCGCTACGTTCTGAGTTCAAATTCCGCCGAGGTCGACTTTGCCATTCATTCTTTCGGGGTTGATTGAATAAGTGCCAGTTACGCACTGGGGCCGATGTAATCGACTTGATCCGTTTGTCTGTCCTTGTTTGTCCCCTCTGTGTTTAGCCCCTTGTGGGTAGTAAAGAAATAGGTATTTCGTTCTGTGTTCAAATTCCGCCGAGGTCGACTTTGCCTTTCATCCTTTCGGGGTCGATTAAATAAGTACCAGTTACGCACTGGGGTCGATATAATCGACTTAATCCGTTTGTCTGTCCTTGTTTGTCCTCTCTGTGTTTAGCACCTTGTGGGTAGTAAAGAAATAGATATTTCGTCCGTCTTTACGTTCTGAGTTCAAATTCCGCCGAGGTTGATTTTTGCCTTTGATCCTTTCAAGGTCGATAAATTAAGTACCAGTTGCGTACTGGGGTATATCTAATCGACTGGCCCCTTCCCCCAAAGTTTCGGACCTTGTGCCTAGAATAGAAAAGAATAATACCCTATCTCCTTAAAAGCAGGAAGGACACATTAGGTGATATAATCCCAGAGCCCAATGAAAAGATTAGATAATCACATTTGGAATATCGTTAATCATAGATCTGTTTGATTAGTATTGAACTGCAGCTAAGCGACAACGTTTTCAAAATCACATATTATGTTACAAAGCTTAAGTCAATTCCGCCTGAAGTAACAGACTGTTACTGTACATACCACCACCATCAACATAATTTCCTTGTAACATTATCAAGATAAGTTAAGTTAAGTTAATTTTGTGGCTCAAAAAGCAAAAAGCAAGGCCATGTAGGGGGACATGGAGTAATGTACAGGGAGGGTATTCATGCAAAGAGTTAGGCCATTTCTGGTCAAGAGAGACTTTGAACCGAGCGGTCGTCGGCATCTTCACTATCTCGTCCGGCAGCTTATTCCACGGATCCGCAACCGGACGGAGAAAGCCCCTCTCCTTCGATTGAGATGAAATCGTCGCAGATAGAGCTTTTCGGAGTGACCCCGCAGCCGACGCATGGAGCAGGAGTGAAGAACAGCTCTTTCGAGAGGTTACACTTTCCGCTTATGATATATGAGATATAAGATATATAAGATATATATGATATATAAGATATATGATCCACCTCCATAACACCACCTCCAATCTCCAAGATGAAAAGAGAAACAAAAATGCAAGACAATAATATCAAGAAGAATAAGTATATATAAAAAAATATTAAGTTTTCCAGCAACATGTCCGAAGGAGTCGTATGAACAATGGCGAATCTTCAAACGTTTGCAACTAAAGTTAAAGCTAACACCGACCGACGTACCAGCGTTGCTTACGAGATAAGTGTTAGAGTAAACGACAGACACTCGATCCGAAAAGAAAGCCACAAATATTCCCTTGGCAACAGAATATTTGAAAACATCGTTGATAAACTGGTCAATATCGAGAATAAAAGAAATTTCGCACCGACATTCTGGAATTTTGAACAAAAACATAGAGTAGTTTAATCGACAACATTTCTGCAGACAAAATGAAATCTGATATCATCATAAACAATCTCACTGACAGACTAAAGGTTTGAAATGGTCGATATCTCAATTGGTACAGTTGGTTCGGATATTGAAGGTTATAGAGAAGGAGGGTCAGGAATCATCGTCAAAGAAAGAAACGACAAAAAAAAAAACAAAAAAAAAATCTCGACAGTAAGTGAAAATTGTAAAAAAACCAATATCGGCTTATATATATTTTTATGTCGGGCTATTAGCAAAAGAAACTGCCATCGATTAGCTTTACAACAACCATCGTAGTTTTAAAACTACTAGTAATTTTGACAGACAGCTGTTCAACCGTAACTAGCAACGAAAATCTGAACAGTAAAATTCAGTTAAAAATATCAAGTGCTATAAGAATTTATGAACAAAAATCAGCAACGTAACGTAGATCAAAAAGAGAAAAAGTATTGCATACAGGTGTGTATATGTATATATTATATTATTTATATGTGTTTGTGTGTGTGTGTTTCATATATATATATATATATATATATATATATATATATATATATATACCCTGAAGTGAAAAAGTAGACAGCAGCCAATGAATTATCCGAGAACGAGAACAACCCAAGCAGTTACTTGCAGAAATGAGTAATATAACTAACATCTTTGCAGGTGTAATATCAGCTATCAAGTGGTTGCATAAAAGAAAAAAATTCACATCAAAAGAATCTAAGAACTATAACAAAACAAAACAAAAAAACAAACAAAAAGAAAAACAAAAGATACACCTTAACCAACAAGACTGCAATATCTTCATCGAAATTAAAACTGGGCACTTGTACAAAATTAAACCTATACCATATTACTGCTGATTGCCCAGACTACAATTTGCGAGATAAACCGAACGAGCACTTATTTTCATGTCCAGCAGACTGTTTCAAAAGAGTAAACATCATAACAGAATAATTTGGTTTCTGTACCATATACCAGTCTTTGTAACAGACTTGAGGTCGTTCAACGTAACGCGTTATTGGAATGCAGGAGGCCATATTTAAATGCGGAGCAGCAACTGGAGTCACCACACCAAAATATACAGAAATATATGTTTCTTTATTACCCACAAGGGGCTAAACATAGAGGGGACAGACAAAGACAGACAAACGGATTAAGTCGATTACATCGACCCCAGTGCGTAACTGGTACTTTATTTATCGACCCCCGAAAGGAGGAAAGGCAAAGTCGACCTCGGCGGAATTTGAACTCAGAACGTAGCGGCAGACAAAATACGGCTACGCATTTCGCCCGGCGTGCTAACGATTCTGTCAACTCGCCGCCTTAATATACAGAAATATAGGAGCAGAATGGGTAGAGGAGGAAACACAGAACGTTCTGACTATCAGCCGGAGCATGTTTATCTAGATCGCTACGTATAAGAATCACTGCAAGCTAGTATCACTTCGACTACCAAGCAATAGGGTATAAGTCTGCTCAATCAGAGCCGACCTGAGTTTTACATCAAGAGTTACAAAAATATTGATTTTTGTCGCATTAATCTAATTGCTGAATATATTCAACAAGTCAGCGAAGAACGAATTTAGAGTCATTTACATGTCGCAAACAAACGTTTTCATCAGCTACCCCTGTGTTACAAACGAAATTAAGTCGCATTTATCTTACTGTCGAACATGTTCAGTGATCATGCTAGTCACAAACGAACAAAGTAGTTACTTAAACGCTTTCCTCAGTCACTCTTGTGTCACAGATGAAAGTGTTCGGAGGTTATATTTTTTGAACACGTTTATCAAATGAAGGCACTTTCCTCATGGTTAATGTATTAAGCTTATGATATTAAGGCCCGGGATCAGGCGTCACATTGTGACTTTATGCAAAGTACTTCATTTTACGTTGCTGCAGTCTCGGTAGCTGAAAATGAGTGCCAGACGAGTACTGGTGCAGTCCTCTCTTTCTCTATCTTTCACATCCTCGATATTCCGATGGATCAAGGAAGTGGGAAAGCCAAGAATGTGTCCGTCTGCTCGCGTTTACCTAGGTACCTTAAATGATTAGCGAAAGCATGGTACTACCGGTCATACCCTCATAATCGTGACGGCTATGGTGTGTGCTTACCAGCCAAATTTGAATGACTGATACGTAGGTTAATACTTACCGTCTTGAACAAACTTGATGGTCATAAATGTGACGCACGAACATGCATTGCTACGTCGTCAGAAAACTTCAGCATGGTAGTAATAGCGATAATGTAGATAATCGTTGACTAACGAAGGGTGTATATGTTATACCTATTTCTTTACTACCCACAAGGGGCTAAACACAGAGAGGACAAACAAGACAGACAAACGGATTAAGTCGATTATAGCGACCCAAGTGCGTTACTAGTACTTATTTAATCGACCCCGAAAGGATGAAAGGCAAAGTTGACCTCGGCGAAATTTGAACTCAGAACGTAGCGGCAGACGAAATACTGCTAAGCATTTCGCCCGGCGTGCTAACGTTTCTGCCAGCTCGCCGAAGAGTATATATGTTATATATAAAAGTAAGGTTGTGTGTCTGTCTCCTACGATTTAGATTCCTAACTACTCCCACATTTTGCGGTGCAGTTTAACCAAAAGCGGGTATCTTATAGTCGGGATTCATATCGAGCCCTTCTGGGTATTAGCGCGCGTCTACGATGAGTCTACGATTTAAAAAAAAATTTACCATCATTTTTTCCATTTTAATGCATTTGTTTTCGCTATTATATGAGAGAAGTAACTCTCTAAAAATGTCTACGCTGAGTCAACGATTTTAAAAAAAAATTACCATCATTTTTTTCCATTTTGAATGCATTTTTTTGCTATTTTTTGGCTATAACTCTCTAAAAATGCTTATATAGTTATTTCCCTTACAAACCCGAGCAACGCCGGGCGATACTGCTAGTATGTTATACAATCCAGGAGCAGGATATAACAAAATATTTATTACATAAATAGGATTCATGAATAATTTGATATGACTGCGGATTCTGTGAAATTTTACATTGAAAATATATCCTACATGATAAACGAGTGTATAAACAAGCCATAGCATTTTATTATGACTTCTGGATTTTAAGAAAAGGTGAAAAATTGCTGAGTAGTTATTTGAGTATATCTTATTTCATGTCACTGAAACATAGTTGACACTAAACATACAAGCAGAAGTTTATGAATTGGTACATTCTGCATGCAAAGAGGCACTAATCATGGTGGACCTGTGATCTCTTCGAGAAGGATACGACTTCACAATTCAAGAACAGAATACAGCAGAATAAACAGGTGCGCAAAATCCTGAATATGCTGGAATGTTTACCAAGTACGAGCAAAGCAAACTGATCCGTATTTTCCGGATGCAATCGATAAATGGCGCTGTAAAGATAAGTAAAATATTCCAAAGATTTTTTTATGTGAGTTTCTTAGGAAAATAAATAAATACAATCACATGTACATGTGGCATACACACACGTACAAGCATAAAGAGTAATTACAAGTTCCTGAGCATTAAAATACCATGTACAAAAATTATGTAATGGCAAGTATATCCTCACATTTACTTACATATGTACATATCAACTCACATTATCATAGACACCTCTAACTGTTCTGGCTCAAATCTTGTTAATTTTGATAGTGAATGATTGAATTCTATGATGAAGAGTTTTAATCATAAACATACGTGTATAACCACGCCCTTCACAAACATAGAGATTTATCGAGTGAGATTTGTAAAACAGAATGTAAATAGTACAAAGTGCTTCTGAAGTCGATCAAATTTGTTCTTACTGGTTTAAATCAGTGGATTGTACTTATTATGGGCTCCGCTTTCTAAGAGTTTTTTTTTAGCGTATCGACATCGCTACTTATGTAAGTCTGGGGTATATTTTACCGATCTATATACTCGCACACACACACACACACACACACACACACACACACACACACACACACACACATTTATATATGTTACTATTCGGACTTTGGGTATATGTCTATTAGTATGCCGATTAAAGTACGTTCACCTTTTGGGCTACCTCATCCATTATATTTATGGGTCATCCCATAAATAATGCAGTTTTTTAATACTTCTTTTATTTTTCAAAATTAAGATAAACAAATTACTTTTTGATCTAAAATATACTCGCCTTCATTTTCTACAATGCTCTTCCATTTATCTAGTAGACTTGCAAAGCTCCTCTTCCAAAATTCACTCGTCCGTGACGGAAAATACTCCTCCATTACTGTTCTGACCTCGTGTACAGTATTCAATTTTTTTCCGTCCAAATGATTTTGAAAACTGCGTAGTATATGATAATTAGATATGGCAATGTCTGACGAATATGGTGGATGGAGCACCGTTTCCCATTCAAACTGCTCCAGCCTTTGGAATGTCATCCTTGCTGTGTGTGGCCGAGCATTATTTTGATGGAAGAACACCTTTCGTCTTGAAACCAAAGATGGTCATTTTTCTTCCTCCGTCACTGACTTCAGCTGCTCAGGCTGCTCACAGTATATCTCTTTTGTTATCGTTTAGTTTGGGTTTAAAAGTTCAAAGTGGACTAAACATTTCATATCCCACCAAACAGATAACAACATCCTACGTGGGTGAAGCCCTTCTTTAGCCTTGGGTGCCGGTGTTTCTCCTTTCCCTGCCCACTGTCTTCGGCATTTGACATTTTTATAGAGAACCCATTTCTCGTCTTCAGTCACTATTCGGTCCAAAAAAGGTCCATTCGAGAGAAGTGACAATAAAGAAGAGCACAAATTCACTGTCTGTGCGCGATTAGACATGGAAAATTTGTGACAAACCCGTTGACCGAATTTGTTGACTTTCCGATGGCACGCAGGTGTCGATGAATGGTTGAATGACCAAGACCAAGCTTGTCCGCTAGTTCCTGAACAGTTACGATGAGATTTTGTTCCACCAGGGTTTGCAGGAAGTCCTCGTCGAGCTCTACAGATCTTCCGGGATGAGGCTCGTCTTCTAGGCTGTAGTTTCCGGCTCAGAATTTCTGGAACCACCGTTGACACTGGCTCACGCTTATTGTCCGATCCCCGTGTATTGCCTTAATATTCCTTGCGCTTTCCTTTGCGTTGTTGCCTTTATTGAACTCAGCAAAATATGCCCAATTTGCTCCTTTATCGTTTCTATTATAGCTTTGAAAAAATAACTGTTAAAATCGAACTGCACTCTTCAAAACTTGCACTAAAAATAAGCCCAAGGAAAAATTACTACCTGCGTTTAGAGCAAGTTGGGGGTTATTTATCCCGTCCCCCTCCGACTTTTAGTTCATGCAATTGAAAACCCCACATTATTTCTGGGATGACTCAATATATATATATATAAATGTGATCGCGTGTGTATCGTTGGCAATTTTCTTTCTCCGTCTTCCCTTCTTCGGACCTTTTCTGTATTTCTGATGAAGAGCTCCGCTCGAAACGTGAAATCCTCTTTCTTTTCTTTCCTTTTCTGAGCATCTAATAACACTGTACTTATTCCACGTCCTCGCGTTGTTGTTTTTTCTTACTTGTTCATGTTTGGATTGACTATACATACATACATACATACATACATACACACACACACACACTTACACGATGGGCTCCCTCGGGTGTCTGTCTACCAAATACCATTTGCAAGACATTGGTCACTGCGAGGTTGGAGGATATATATATATATAGAGAGAGAGAGAGGGAGTCTTTTCCATGGTGCCGTTCTGTTGGATCGAACTCAGAACCCTGTTGCAAAAGTAACTCTTAAACCACACAGCCACGTGCACTAATCTTATTTGAATAAAATTCCTCAGATATATAACTTTAATATTCGATAATTTCTATTCACGTATCGCGGTTTTGGCTTTGTTGCATGCATTGTACTTTCGATCAGGTGTGCAACGACGTGTGTGCGCACACGTGCTGCTGTTATTGACGAACATGTGATTGCATTATGCAAAGTGCCAAAATAATACCGTTTCGTGTAGTTGTTTACCGATTTATTTTCTACTCGAAGCCAGTTATATAAGGCGTTCCATAACGGAGGCAACGTTTAACATGAAATTAGTGCTTAAATGATACGTTACTAATGTCACACCTGGTGTATAACTACGCATGTACTATTTGTTTAGGCTTGGCATCTCGATCTTTGTGGTATATTACGATACAGCGGCAATAACCTCAAGCATAATCTTAAATTTCTGGTCATGTAGAATATTACGCCCCAATTGCCAGTCAGGGATCAACACTTGATGCTCATCCAAACCTATATTTATACGATGTTGAGTTTCTTTTTATATATTCATTTTATTTAAACTGATTATTTCTTTATTCTCCTAGAAGACGTATATTTATTTTATTTTCATACACACCCATATGCACGTGCAAATTGCTTTATGTTAATTTGTATGCCTGCACGAACATGTAGAGCCAGTCTGTACGATCTTGTAGGGAGTTCTTAATTAAATGGTTATTTCTATATCTTTTACTTGTTTGAGCCATTAGACTGCGGCCATGCTGCAGCACCGCCTTGAGGAATTTTAGTCGAACGAATCGATCTCAGTACTTATTATATATATATATATATATAATATATATATATATATATATATATACATATATAACTGTATTGTAATATGTGACAATTATTCGGTAACTATGATAAAACTCCGAGTTTCGGATGCCGAGGTGGAAATCTACGCCGCTATCTCTTCAGTTATCCGATGGCCGGATAACTGAAGAGATGGCGGCGTGGATTTCCACCTCGGCATCCGAAACTCGGAGTTTTATCATGGTTACCGAATAATTGTCACATATTACATTACAGATAAATTCCTCTATTTACATAATATCGAGGTCTCTTTCATTCTTTTGTTGTCTTACCATTTTTATCAATATATATATATATATATATATATATGGGCTTTCACACAGTTTCTGTCTATCAAGTCCACTCGCAAAACATTGGTCGGCCCGGGGGCTATAGTAGATGACGCTTGCTCAAAGGTGCTATGCTGTAGGACTGAACCCGAAACAAATTGGTTGTAAAGAGAGCTTCTGTATCACACTGCATCTATGTTATATGCAAGTATGTATGTGCTTTATGCTATTACCGTTATTAGATAAAATTATACCAAAGTTCAGAGTATTTCTCTTGCTCCATTTGTATAAAACGCTAAAAGCCATCCACCGACTAAAAGATATGCAAGACTTCTAAACATCTGTCACCAAACGTCTTCTGCTCAAAGTTATTGACTTCGCTAGATCTATCGCTCGTACAATCGGTCCTAAACTAGATATAGAAATGCAGTATTATACAGCACAATATCTATCGCTGTATAATAATAATCTGTAACCTCTTGATATATCTCTTTAATTCCGCCGAGGTCGACTTAGCCTTTCATCCTTTTGGGATCTATAAATTAAGTACCAGTTGCGTGCTGGGGCCGATCTAATCGACTGGTCTCGTACCCCAAAATTTCGGGCCTTGTGCCAAGAGCAGAAAAGGATGTATATGATTTTTTTATATGTTTCAGCTATTGAACTGCAACCTTTTGGGGGCACCGTTTTGAAGGGTTTTAGTTGAACAAATCGATCCCAGGACTTGTGGTTTTTTTAAAGCTTGGCACTTATTTTGTTGGTCTCTTTTGTAAGTTACAGAAATTATTACAAACCAATTATTACAAACTGAGATGCATCTATCTATCTATCTATCTATCTATCTATCTATCTATCTATCTATCTATCTATCTATCTATCTATCTATCTATCTATCTATCCGTCGGTCTGTACGATATGCTTCCATCTATCTATCTATACGATGGGCTTCCACACAATTTCCGTCCACCAAATTCACTTATAAAGCATTGGTCGGCTCAAGACTATAGTAGAAGACACTTGCCAAAGGTGCCACCCAGTAGGACTGAATTTGAAGCCACGGGTTTGCAAAAAGAACCGCTTAACCTCATGGCCGTATCTGCACCTATACTTCGAAAAATACATTAAAATGTTCAGTTTTACACGTTCTCAAAACTTCTGCGTGCGCATGTTTTAATTCTGGAAACATTTGTACTTACTAGCATTATTGCACAAGTAGATCATTAAAAATTAAAACGAACATTGTTGTGGATAAAAGATTGATAGACTAGCATCAAATCTAGAGAGGCGGGGAGAGAATGGGTGAGAGAACTGTTTCTCAATCACTTATTGCTCTGAGAATAAAGATAAGCACTTGTACACCGCGACATTTTAAGGTAAACGTTCACATTAAAAGCAAAATAGAAAAGTGCTATTTTCTGCTGTAAAGACAAACTGTACTTCACATACAAATTATGAAGACTGGCTTAGAAATACTGGTTACTGATAACAATATTCAATTTGAAATTTATAAAATCATTAAAATCGATAATGAACTGAAAAAGCGTTGATATTTATTATATTAATTATTCCATCGGTATAAAACGTCTCGGCAATTTAAACACACATACATTCACATATCTTCATTGCCCCGTTCACTATGAATATTGATTTCTTTTTAAAAAAGTAGTTACGATGATACACGTTTATAGAGGACAAGAATAAGACTGTGACATTTATTCTTTTCTCAAGATTGCTAGCGACAAGTTAAGGGCTTGGCTCAGAGAGAGAGACAGAGAGATAGAGAGAGAGACAGACAGAGAGGCAGAGACAGACAGACAGAGACGGACATAGAGACAGACAGACACAGAGAGAGAAAGTCTGTGCAATGTTCGTTGTGTTAATGCCAGATAATGATTTCATATATCTACTATTAAAAGTCAATGGAAAGTGTTAGGTTTACTTCATTGTTTGAAAGCTTCTATCGTTAGTCCTGACCAGTTTATGCCATGCATCATTTCTAAAGCTTCCATAAGAGATCGCTTATAATGTCTCAGAAAAGGAATTATTACGAAATTTAGTGCAAATTTCCTTACATAATGAAATGAGAAAATCAGTTTTCCGTCAGATTCCGAGTTCAAATTTCAGTCGAGATTACCATTTCCATATTTATTTCGGTTTGAACGGCAGTTTTTTCTAGCGGTGTCATATGAAATTGTCACTCATAATTATGACCCTAGAATCGATCTATTGCATTTCAATCCCTTTTAGGGTTAGGGTTAGGGGTGGGGGAAGGGTATCTTTTTTTCTTCACAAATGTAAATAAACCCAATCTGTTCCTTAAACGAGGAACATATTCATACGGCACAGAATGCTTTTTAACTCAATGGACGTCAGTGATTGGTTAAAATTTCAGAAATTGAAGAAAAAAAACAACAAACATCTTACAAACTATAGAATTTTCTCAATAAAGCCAAGAGAAAAAGATGTTTTATGTGACACATTCTACCAGTATATGAAGTTTAAAATTTTTTAGTTACCTAGAAATTATGTTAAAAACTGCCGTTCAAACCGAAAAGATCCCAGTTTGCTGTTTGAATTGGAGTTGAAAAGCTACGGGAAATGTTTCGTCCCCCCATTGGAGTTGATAAAATAAATAACAACAATATAGCGATAATATAATTATTTATGATGAAGGCGCGTTGCCTCGAAGTTAGTGTGTTGCACTCGCGATCACGAGATCGTGGGTTTGATTTCTGGACCGAAAGGCCCGTTATGTTCTTGATCAAAACACTTCTTTTCACGTTGCTCCAGTCCACTCAGCCGTAAATGGATAACCCTACGACGGAAGCACCGCTCCGGACAGAGGGGTGATGTTGGCTGGCTTGCCTAACCAACGGGGTGGTATCATTCAAAAACTAAAACGACGCAAAGCACATTGTGACCAGCGATGTATAACAACATCTGATACTCTGGATAAATTGCAGTAGAGTTTTCATTACGACTCTGTACTCTGTGTTCAAATACCGCAGAGGTTAAATTTGCTTTTCATTATTATGGAGTCGATAAATATAGGTCCATTTCTATACTGGGAAATATTCTTCTCTTTCTTTCTGTTTGACTCTATCCCCCCTCTCTCTCACTCTCCGTTCCCCACCTCTCTCTCTCTCTCCTTTCTCTGTGGAAGAGATCGAATATGGTCAGGTCTGGAGAGGAATGGGCTCTTCTAGGTCTAATAATAATCAAGACATGCCATATTTCACGACGGCTCCCCTCGATTATGCCGGGTTGGGGGCCCATCTATCTATACTAATAATCTTTTAAGGTATCTAAAATTAAACATAATCTGATCTATACTCCCTTTTCAAAGACTTCAGAGTGCGACTTTTGGTCGCTAAAAATGAATGCAACAGATCAATACGTGAGTATTATAGTAAAATGCAAAGCTAGTTGTTTAACATATTAGCTAGCTGCAAACTGATATAAAGAGAATATCATAATATTGTTAGATTTTAACCAAATACTTGGTCATTAATATTGATTTTGTGGAGGCGCAATGCTCCAGTGGTTAGGGCAGCGGACTCGCGTTTGGAGGATCGCAGTCTCGATTCCCAGACCGGGCGTTGTGTGTGTTTATTGAGCGAAAACACCTAAAGCTCCACGACGCTCCGGCAGAGGGTGGTGGCAACCCCTGTCCTATTCCTTCGCCCCAACTTTCTCTCACTCTTTCTTCGTGTTTCTTGGGTAACGCCGCGAGGGACTGGCGTCCCGTCCAGCTGGGGGGAACACATACGCCACAGAAACCAGGAAACCGGGCCTATGAGCCTGGCTAGGCTTGAAAAGGGCGCACAAAAAAAATATTGGTTTTAAATTTTGGCAAATTTCCAGCAATTTTAGTGGATGGGGTAAGTCGATTACATCGACCCCAGTGTTTAACTGCTACTTATTTTATCAACCCCGAAATGCGGACGAAACGCCGCAAAGCATTTTGCCTGGCGTGCTAATGATTTCGCCAGCGTGCCTCCTTTACTTGGTCATTTACTCGTAAAGAGGCAGTGAGCTGGCAGAATCGTTAGCACGACGGGCGAAATGCTCAGCAGCATTTTGTCCATCTTCATGTTCTGAGTTCAAATTGCGCCGAGGTCGACATTGCCTTTCATCCTGTTGGAGTCGATAAAATATGTACCAGTTAAACACTGGGATCGACTTAGCCCCATCCTCTAAAATTATTGGCTTCGTGCCAAAATTCGAAACCACTACTGACTTGTAATCAAATGCTTAGCTTGAATGACGTCAAAACGTGTTTCTTCTTTTAAGACTCATGTTATACACTTCACAGTTGGTGGGAGAGAAATGCATTAATGAATTACATAGCTATTTCTTTCTCATATCAAACGTATAGCATTTAGTTTGGCCGTCGTTTAAATTCCCAAATCATTAGCAATTATCCATTTACACTGAGAAAAATAAATGATAGAAAAACATAAAAGTCAGTATTTGCTATTTATCTTTTACTTGCTTCAGTCTTAGGCTGAGCCCATGTTGGAGTACCGCCTTGAAGAATTTTAGCCGAACTGCTAAGTTACAGGGGACGTAAACACACCAACACCGGTTGTCATGTGGTGGAGGAAAAACATTAACACAATGACACACACACACATATATATTCACACGCTGGACTTCTTTCCATCTTCCTCATTCACTTTAGTCGGTCCGAGGCTATATTTGAAGACACTTGCCTTAGGTGTCACGCGGTGGGATTGAACTCAGAACCACGTAGCTGAGAAACAAACATCTTACCGCACAATCACATCTATATTGATGTATTCTTTATTTGCTGTGATATTTGCATTTCCGTTTCATAACTGTTAATGATAATATTTTCAGATTAATTACGATAATTATTAAAATAAGCACGGATATTTTGGCATTTAGGATTTGAAAGTTAGAGATATTTTTCTAGTTAAAATAGATATTCGTGTGTTCTTCGGCTGAGTATATTAGAGACCTAACGGTATTATGACATATACTTTGAATTAGTTCGCAGCTGACAATCTCAGCTTGTATCTCGAACAATTAGCTTACACTCTTCAACTGTAATGGTTGTGTATCGATCTAATGCGATTACTAATCTCTTCTGAAATCAAAACGTGGTTATCCTCACGATCAACAAATCTAGCCTATTTTCTCCGGCTCGCTTCTCCAATGCAACGTAACAACAATGTTAGACTGAAATGGTGACAGCGATAACAATTTCCGTTGGTGCCCAACCACGAAATCTTTCAAGTGCTTAATCAGTTTTTACATATATTGATGTGTTGCCGTTGCTCATCCTTGTCTATCTAATTGCAATAATACAATTTTCTATTGTTAGTACTAACACAAAGAATATCTGAAAGCGCTTTTTAATGACCACGGTAAAGATTTCGTCTCTTGATGTGGGCATCTTGGCTTCTCTTTGACCATTACCTTATGTTTTAAGCAATTTGAAAAAAAGGAAATAGTTTAAAATAAATTGATGGCGAAGAGTGTCATTTTAATGCATTTACTATATACGTCGACTTCGAGTAAATGTGTAGGCACTCCGTCGGCTACGACGACGAGGGTTCCGGTTGATCCGATCAACGGAACAGCCTGCTCGTGAAATTAACGTGTAAGTGGCTGAGCACTCCACAGACACGTGTACCCTTAACGTAGTTCTCGGGGATATTCAGCGTGACACAGAGAGTGACAAGGCCGGCCCTTTGAAATACAGGTACAACAGAAACAGGAAGTAAGCGTGAGAGAAAGTTGTGGTGAAAGAGTACAGCAAGGATCACCACCATCCCTGCCGGAGCCTCGTGGAGCTTTAGGTGTTTTCGCTCAATAAACACTCACAACGCCCGGTCTGGGAATCGAAACCGCGATCCTACGACCGCGAGTCCGCTGCCCTAACCACTGGGCCATTGCGCCTCCACTAGAGTAAATGTAAATACATGAAGAACAATCTATAATTTTCATCTTAGTGTTAAAATAAACCGTCGGTAACACGAAATTTAAAGCCAAATAGCCACCATTTTTCTTAATAATTTTTCCACATAGGCGCAGGCGTGGCTGTGTGGTAAGAAACTTACTTCCGAACTACATGGTTCGGGGTTCAGTCCCACTGCGTGGTACTTTAGGTAAGTGTCTTCTATAACCATGGGCCAACCAAAGCCTTGTGTGTAGATTTGGTACACGGAAACTAAAAGAAGCCCGTCGTATATATTTATATATGTGTGCGTGTGTCTTTGTGACTGTGTTTGTTCCCCACACTATCGCTTGACAATCGGTGCTGGAGTCTTTATGTCCCCGTAACTTAGCAGCTCGGCAACAGATACCGATAGAATAAGTATCAGGCTTTTAAAGATAAGTACTGGGGTTGGTACATTCAACTAAAGATTTCCCAAGGCGATACCCCAGCATGGCCGCAGTCTAATGACTGAAATAAGTGAAAAGATGAAGAAAATAGTGTCGTCCACTCACAACATTCTCTGATCTATTGCGTTATTTGTAAATAAATCAGATTGAAACTGTAAGGAATTCTATATCAATGAACATTAAGTTTGTTACTTCCCATCGTACACTAACTACATCATTTTTATGAATGGTTAAGACGACATTAATAGCTGATACAAAGAAATATGTCAACATAATGTAATAGTATATACAGGCTGGCTGTTAAATTTAGTCTAAAGAAACTCCTTTGTAAGATCTGTCGATAAATTATTGAAATGGAAAATTTAATTGTGTAACTCGAAGTAAATTCTTTTTAGGCAAATATATAAATTCACATGGTATGTCTATGGTGACAGCTTTAATCTTAAAACTTTTATGTACATAAATATCAAGTAAATATTAATAATATTTACGGGTTTTTGTCCACCACATTGATAACTTTTTATTAGAATTGTTAGGCAGGCAATCAGATATTAGACAAAACCAACCGTTAAAACAAAGTTGAATTTGGATATGTAGGAACCTATGTCTGTAACTTTACGATTCAAAGCATTAATAAAAAGAAACATAATAAACTAATTTTATTTATATTTCTAGCCTAAAAATTTCAGTTTCCCTGACGGTGAACTCAGGTCACATAGAATTATGTATTTATTTTAAAGCAATTGAAAATTATACTTACACATGACGCACACGAGCGCGCGTGTGTAATGTTTGAAGTAAAGTTTTCAAAAACAGCAATGATTAGAAATATATATATATATATATAAATATATATATAATATATATATAAATATATATAAATATATATATATATATATATATATATATATATATATTATATATATATATATAAATATATATAAATATATATATATATATATATATATATATATATATATATATATATATATATATATATACGTGTCTATTTGTGGTACGCCCGTTCGATGATGTCTAAAACTTAGCAAATCCCAGCACACTGACTTATTACCTCAAGTTTCAGTTGAAATACAAACTGTTCAGTATGGAATGCTTGTTTCTGAGGATTCTTAAGATTCTCCTAGCGATAGGTGTTCTAGGTTAGTACGTTAAACGAGAACGCAAAGCCAACCCAAGGCAACGATATTTGTTTATAAACAGCTCGTGGCAACATTTACGCAAAACGTATTCGCGAGCTTTGCTGCGCGGCAAAATATATTCTGAGATTTCAAAAATGTTTATGTTATCGGTGAATTTGCAGTTATAAGTCTACACAAAATTACTCTGAAACTTAACTTTATTCAAAATAAAGGGCTTATAATGCATAACCTGTGTCTAAGTTTCAACTGATTAAGGGGTTTCAGTCAACTGATTAAGGGTTCCTACTGCTGTTTATTAGCACCATGTTATTTAAATGATACTAGCACACAACATATAAAACTGGTGTGACAGAAACTGTACAATTGCAGACTAAATGGATCTTTTCGGTTTGAACGGCAGTTTTTTTCTAGCGGTGTCATATGAAATTGTCACCCATTATTATGACCCTAGTATCGATCTATTGCATTTCAATCTGTTATAGGGTTAGGGTTAGGAGTGGGGGGAAGGGTATCTTTTTTTCTTCACAAATGTAAATAAACCCAATCTGTTACGTAAACGAGGGACATATTCATACGGCACAGAATGTTTTTTTTACCTCAATAGACGTCACTGATTGGTTGAAATTGCAGAAATTGAAGTAAAAAAACAACAAATATCTTACAAGCTATAGAATTTTCTCAATAAAGCCAAGAGAAAAAGATGTTTTATAAACACATTCTACCAGTATACGAAATTAAAAATTTTTTAGTTACGTGGAAATTATAAAAAAAAACTGCCGTTCAAACCGAAAAGATCCGACTAAATAATTATTGTCATAGGAAAGTTTCCCGGGGATACATTTTGCACGAAGCATATATATATATGTATATATTAAAGGCGCAGGGGTCGAATGAATAACATGATGTAGTGAACAAAAAGATTAATCGGTTAAAATTACACATGTAATGAAGGTGGAAATCATTAGTGCTAATGACTTTTTCACAAAAAAAATTGAAACTGATTAAACATTAAGAAGGAGGATGTTGTGTAAAGTTGGTTTGACCTTTTCTAAGTATGATGGTCATGCTTTCTAGCCATGATTTTATAGTATTTTCATTTGCCCTAAGTCGGTTCTTTTGCGGCAGATCTTTCATGAAAGCTGCTCTGACTGTAACCGTACTGTATTACTTTTTATGTCAGGACACCTCTGGTACTGCTGACCTGATATCAAAGTCATTCCAACTATGATCATGTAGCTGTTTAGCTCCAGATCAGCGCTGATGTAGCTAATCTTAAACATAAAATCAAAGACATTACAGTTATGAACATACCATGTTGTTGATCACAGATTCAAGTCAGCTCTTATCCAGTAGACCCATGACCAAAAGTGTTAAGAACGAAGTCATGCCATGAGCAATACGTCATCTTTGTCTATGAAAGACCACATTATCTAAATTATTTAATTCTTTTTTAAGGTAGTAGGACATAACTTGAGGGAATATATTTGTTCTTTCTGACAGCTCTCACGTTAGAGTTTTCTGGGAACATGGGAGAACTCCATTAACTACTTTATATGCTTAATTATGTCCATATTGCTTCTTGCCTCAGATCCTAGTGCAAACCGTCCATCGATAAAGCATTTACTTGCCTTGTCTTGCACCCTCAACTTCTTGATAGACATACATCGTGTCTCGAGTATTTTTAGAGCAGTTTAAGCCCACCTCGCTCCAGAATTGAACGCAGACGATTTCTTCCGGATAAGAGGAAGTCTGACTAATCGATCGACCGAGCAAAAGAAGGAAAAGAATTCATCCCAGTATATGACTGGTACTTTATTTATCGATTCCAAAAGGATGAAATATAAAGTTGACTTCGGTGGGATTTGAACTCAGAACGCAGAGAGCCAGAAAAATATACGCGAAGCAAACTAGACAACACTCTAACAAATCTGATGATCGACCTTTCTCAGACATACTCTAATGATGATTTCAAATTTTAGCAGAAGACCAGAAATTTTAGGAGAGCGGGTAAGTCGATCACATTGACTTATTTTATCGACAACACTGGAAAGACGAAAGGCAGAGTCGACCTCGATGAAATTTGGACTCACAACGTAAAGACAGGAGACAAACATATACTCTAATAATATATGAAAATGTCTTCCTCGTCAATCTCATATAAACATTAACGACTGATTCTTACAGTAATATGAATACTTCAGCGCCAAGTGAAGGGAATATTAAATGTTTTATAAAGAGTGCTATTTTTTGTGCAGATAACATAGAAAAAGTAAAGGCGAGCGTATAAGAGAAAAACTTAATAGAAATCGTACCAGCGCGACCCTTACTGATGCTGCAATGCAATAATTAACACAACACCATAAATCTGCTGACGATATTCGCTTTTACGTAAATACTTATACATATCAACATAGTAATTCTGTAATTGATTAGAATCCTGTAAATGCATATCTGCGTATGTATTTGTTGTAAATCTGTTTTTCATTTTAAGGCAGAAATTCAATCGTATTCTCTTACATTGGCATTGAAGATAACAACTCTGAGCTGATTCTTTAGACTCCTTTGAAGAAAAGGTAAATCTATTTACCTTTCAGTATACACTCTCAACCACTAAACTTAGATTTTATTTCTTTTTAGTGATGGAAATGTATACATTTAAATACGTGTAAGCATTTATATAAAGCCACCTCAAAAGCGAATGTACATGGAAGCACAAGATTCAAACTGCTTACAGACCTATTGCGTAGCTCAGAGACGTATGTTATATCAAGCAAAGAGTCAAATATTGGGATCGTTTGAACCACTGGTTCTCAACCGGGGTCCATGTCTCCTGAGGGTCCATATAAGATTTTCGGGAGTCCACGCAGAAAAATAGTAAATTGGGGATCCACAATGGTATTTTAAGGACCCCTGAAAAATTTTGCTTTAGATTTATGTATTGGTATGTATTGCAAGAAACAGCGAGGTTTCTTTCTCATTTTACATAGTTCAACTTGCATAAATTTAATGTGTAAAAATCATCGAACGGCTATTGGAGTCCACCAGAATAAAATAGTAATCAAAGGGGTCCATAGATGAAAAATGGTTGAGAACCCCTGGTTCAAACCGACTATATATACATACATATATATATATATATATATATATATATATATATATATATATATATATATATATATATATATATATATATATATATATATATATATATATATATACATTGAGGGAGATAATTGAATATTAATTTGATATCAATTTAAAACCAGTAGCCTAGCATATAAAAAATCTGAAAAATCATAAAATTTCAATATATGTATATATTTAGGGCTAAAAAACACTATGTGGACAGCCATATGCTAGAAGAAGATCACGTACGATCTAACTACAAAGAAAGAATGTTCTCCTCCATCTGGAGAACATTATTTCTTAAACACACACACACACACACACACACACACACACATATATATAAAGATTGCGAGCTAGCATTATGCTTAGCTGCATTTCGTCCATTTTTATGTTCTGAGTTCAAATTCCACTGGAGTCAACTTTGCCTTTCATCATGTTGGGGATCGATAAAATAAGTACCAGTTGAGCTGTGGGAACGATGTAACAGACAAATTCCAAAAAATGTCATGACTCAAAGAAAATAATCTTTGTTACTTTGTTGGTGACCGGCTACAATTGATACCACGATAGAACCACATTGTTACGAAGGGAAACCTAGGTGCTGTAAGCGTCACACATTTTTAGGCGTAGGAATGGCTGTGTGGTAAGTAGCTTGCTTACCAACCACATGGTTCTGGGCTCAGTCCCACTGCGTGGCACATTGGGCAAGTGTCTTCTACTATAGCCTCGGGCCGACCAAAGCCTTGTGAGTGGATTTGGTAGACGGAAACTGAAACAAGCCCATCTCAACTTTACAGTCACGTGTTCCTGAAATATGTATTACGCAATGTACACAGATATTGGTTTCAAAGTCGGTTACATTGACCTCGGAGCGCAATTGTCGCATCCTCTTCAACTTCACTTATAACCGACGATACGTTTGTTTGAGAGATCACGAACGTCACGACATGAAGTACTATATGTTGCTTCCTTTTAAAACCTAAGTGCTTTGTGTCTGTTCGAAAAGATTCACCGTAATCTACTGGCAAAGAATATGGCTTCGTTTTCTATAGACAAAAGACTTTTAATTTATGTTTTCATTTTGGAAGAAGAGCGAGATATTGCTACATTTTTTTTTACTGAAAAACGTAAATATGCAAAATAAATTTTACGCTTTGACGATTGTGTTATCCCAACAACCTTGTTAGAGAAATAATATAAAATATTGAGAAAACAATATAGAAATCATTTCCAGCTGACAGGAAAATATTTTGCCAATAAATTTCTCCTGTTTTTTTAAAATCAATTTTAAAGAATACATCTGCATTCAGATCTCAACACACACACCCAAAATATATTATATACTAGAAGTATCGCCCGGCGTTGCTCGGGCTTGTTTTCTTTTCGACCCTTTAGAATTGGAATTTTTGAAAAGTAAAAAGCTTGCATTATGTAGCTTCTTATTCTCTTTAAGTGAACATTTTTCTGGTTGAAATACACCGAAAATGGCGACACAGCAGTAAAAAAAATCGTAAAAAAATAGAGATTTCCATAGAAAAAAAGCACCTTTTTGATGTAAATAATTTTTGGTGTTAACATGGTCCGATTTGAATTTTATCTTCTACGGAATAAAGAGCAAGCTTTCTTCTATCATACTATCAATTTTGGTCAACTTGCGCCGCAGCGTCTCGGAGGAGATAGTGTTAGTTGAAGGTTACCAAACCTGCCACACACAGACAACTTCAGCTTTATATAGAGAGATTCGTCTAAGAATCCATAAGTCAGAAAAGATATGCACTCGTATGGATACTTGCTATTTCTGAAGTGCGCGTGTTACTGCCTAACCGTGCTATTATCAAATATCTGGTTAACTAATATCCAGTGCGAAACCGATCGGTAAGATCGGCTGAAACGTATCTATATTACAGCATACTTCGATTAATATATATATATATATATATATACGTATGTATGTATGTATGTATGTATGTATGTATGTATGTATGTATGTATGTATGTATGTATGCATGTGTGTATATCTATATTATTTCAAGGATATAAATACCTCTTAAAAGGCTGTCAGGATCCAAGTTCCCCGGTTCTAACCAGTGTATCAGTGAAATATTAAAAGTTGTTTGCTTCACATTGATGGATGAGTAAATTACCGTTTATGTATAAGAAAAAGAGAAAAAAATGGATAAATTGACATATAGACATCAATTTATTGAAACAAATCCAATTTCAAACAATATCAAACTCATAAAACCTACAATTGTTTCTATGTCCGCTCAATTAATTCAAATTAGAAAAAATTAAATTAAAGATTCATATTGAATTATAATTAATTGGACATTTCGTTAGGGTCAGAACCTGATTGAAAAAGGAACGGATCTTTTCGATTTGAACGGTAGTTTTTTCTAGCGGTGTCATATGAAATTGTCACCCATAATTATGACCCTAGTATCGATCTATTGCATTTCAATCTGTTTTAGGGTTAAGGTTAGTTAGGGTTAGGGTTAGGGTAGTGGTGGAGGGAAGGGTATCTTTTTTCTTCAGAAATGTAAATAAACCCAATCTGTTTCTTAAACGAGGGACATATTCATACGGCACATAATGTTTTCACCTCAAATAGACGTCATTGATTGGTTGAAATTGCAGAAATTGAAGAAAAAACAACAACAAATATCTTACAAACTATAGAATTTTCTCAATAAAGCCAAGAGAAAAAGATGTTTTATAAACATATTCTACCTGTATACGAAATTTAAAAGTGGTTTGTTACGTGGAAATTATTTAAAAAAACTGCCGTTCAAACCGAAAAGATCCAAAGGAACTACATCCCAGTGTGATGATATATCATTGGTAGACTCGGCATTAAATTCAGATATGTACGTTTGTGCATTCTAATGTATTTTAAAAAATCAGTTACTTGTATATCTGCAACTTTGTTTTAATTTATTTTTGCGGGTGCGTGCACTAATGTGTTGACAAGCAAAGGGGACGTTAGGTTGCCTAAACGATATTTTGATACAGTTAATTGTAATTAAAAACACTTACTCCTAATTTTCATTATTACCTGTGAGAGTACGAAATTTCAACAAAGTTTTTTTAATCACTTAAGAATTATATTCTAAGTCACCGCTAGTAATTATAATTAAATACTCATTTTTAATTTTTCTGAATACGTATCTTAGAAAATAATAATTATAATTAAACTATAATTATAATTAAACTAATAAGTAATATTAAAGTAAAAACGCTACGTATTAATTGGATAATGGATTAAATTTATTAATTTTGATTATATTAATGTTAATGTATTCCTTAATCGTAATCGTATGTATCTTTTTCTCATTATTATAATAAAAAGTATATTGTGCATAAATCTTGATGACGTATTATGCAGCTATCGTAAATAGTAAACAGTTTGAATTTGTCATCGACACGTAATTTAATTTTTCTAATTTGAATTAATTGATTTGACATGGAAACAATTGTAGGTTCTATGAGTTTGATACTGTTCGAATTGGATTTGTCTCAATAAATTGGTGTCTTTATTTTCTTCTGATATATATATATATATATATATATAAAGTTAATCCAAACATGAAAGCACAAAAAAACACAACGCGAGGACGTGGAACAAATATAGTATTATTGGATGCTCAGGAAAGAAGGAAAGAAGGAGGGTTTAACGTTTCGAGCGAAGCTCTTCGTCGGAAACATAGGAGAAGGAAAGATCCAGAGAAGGGAAGACAGAGGAAAACAAATCGCCAACGGTACACACGCGGTCACATTTATATATATATATATATATATATATATATATATATATATATATATATATATATATATATATATGACTTACGTTCGTATCACGTTGAAAGCACAGGTTCTCGTCCGATCACCGAAGTTAAGCAACGTCGAGCCTAGTTAGTACTTAGACGGGTGACTGCTTGGGAAACCTAGGTACTGTAAGCGTCACACATTTTTAGGCGTAGGAATGGCTGTGTGGTAAGTAGCTTGCTTACCGGCCATATGGTTCTGGGCTCAGTCCCACTGCGTGGCACCTTGGGCAAGTGTCTTCTGCTATAGCCTCGGGCCGACCAAAGCCTTGTGAGTGGATTTGGTAGACGGAAACTGAAAGAAGCCCGTCGTATATATGTATATATATATGCATGTGTGTGTATATGTTTGTGTGTATATGCTCATGTTTATGTGTGTATATGTTTATGTTTTTTTTCTCCTTTTTTTTTCTCTCCTTGTTTTTTCTGTGTCCCTTTCTGTAGAAGAGCGTAGGCTCGAAACGTAAAAGACTTTTTTCTATTCCTGAGCGTTACACTAATACATCTGTTTGTTTTGTACACCACCTGTCTTCGTCTTTTGTTTTTTGCGTAAACTCTCCCTATATATGTTCGTGTGTCTGTGTTTGTCCCCGAACATCGCTTGACAGCCGATGCTGGTGTGTTTACGTCCCCGTAACTTAGCGATTCGGCTAAAGAAACCGATAGAATAAGTACTAGGCTTACAAAGGATAAGTCCTGGGGGCGATTTGCTCGACTAAAGGTGGTGCTCCAGCATGACCACAGTCAAATGACTGAAACAAGTGAAAGAGATGTATAGTTTTGTATTGTAATAGGTTTACGCGTCATTAGTCATTCGCAAGACAGAGCTGCAGTCTAATCCCAAGTAAATTCTATCCACCATGGACTGCTTTACGTATTTGGTGATGCTGAATTGTGAGAAAATTGTTTCCTTGCATTTCTTGCCATATGGTAATTAATATTCTATTCAAATATACTTCTGAAACATTTGTTCTGGAAGACGTGCGATGTCAGGTTTAACTTCCTTTGCCTCTAGCAGCATAGATAATCATACGGAGTATTAATGTTTGAGTGCACAAACACACGCGTGCGCGAGAGGAAACACACACACACCACACACACACGATCACACACACAGATACACATATACATACAAACACATGTCACAGATATATACACATAAACACACATACGTTTTAAACACTGATTAGCGAAGGAATAAATCACCAGCTTTGAGTAAATCTTGTGTGCGTATAAATTATGTGTGTGCGTATATGCATATATGTGTGTATGTGTGTGTGTGTGTGTGTGTGTAAAAGAGAGAAGGAAAGAGAGAGAGAATGTATTCATGTAGGTAGATAAACAGACACTCACGCGTGCATACACGCATGCACATATATATATATATATATATACATGCATACATAAATACACACACACATACCTACATACAACATACCTACATACATACATACATGCATACATACATACATACATACATGTGTGTGTGTGTGTGTGTGTGAATATAAAGGGCTCAGACCAGGAAATATGAAAATCGAATATACATACACACATGTATGTTTAGCATCGTTGTGAAAATAGACCCCGTGGTTACAGCATAGGACTCTTACCAGCTACAGAGCGAAGGCGACTCGTCTGTCAATTAGTTTCAATATTTTCCAAAAAGATGGTAAATTTGTAGAGGTATGTGTGTTAGATGAAATGTCTCAGGTTTTAGTTGAAATCCTACCAAGGCTGACCTTATATATATATATATATACATGCATACATAAATACACACACACATACCTACATACAACATACCTACATACATACATACATGCATACATACATACATACATACATGTGTGTGTGTGTGTGTGTGTGAATATAAAGGGCTCAGACCAGGAAATATGAAAATCGAATATACATACACACATGTATGTTTAGCATCGTTGTGAAAATAGACCCCGTGGTTACAGCATAGGACTCTTACCAGCTACAGAGCGAAGGCGACTCGTCTGTCAATTAGTTTCAATATTTTCCAAAAAGATGGTAAATTTGTAGAGGTATGTGTGTTAGATGAAATGTCTCAGGGTTTTAGTTGAAATCCTACCAAGGCTGACCTTATATATATATATATATGTGTGTGTGTGTGTGTGTCTGTTTTGCCCCTCCCCCAACATTGCTTGACAACCGATGCTGATGTCTTTATATCCCCGTAACTTAGCGATTCGGCAAAAGAAACTGATAGAATATGTACTAGACTTACAAAGTATAAGTCCTGGGGTCGATTTGCTCGACTAAAGTCGGTGCTCCAGCATGGCCACAGTCAAATGACTGAAGCAAGTAAAAGAGATTTATAGTTTTGTATCGTAAATGATTTTCTCCCTCTTTCTCTCAGCAAAAAATTGGCTGGAGAAGGTTGGGCTCTGCGAAATTTAAACACCACTACAATGGTGTCCCGACAGTTTTATCACGAGCTGAAGGCTCGATGCAAAGTAAGGACATCGACAGGGTTCTTCTATTTATAATTTTATTATAAATGTTATTTACATTCGACGGATATTTGTCCTCATCTTGTTTGTTGTTAACACAACGTTTCGGCTGATATACCCTCCAGCCTTCTTCAGGTGTCTTGGGGAAATTTCGAACCTGGGTTCTCATTCCTAAGGTATTCTTCGATGTTATTATTATTATTACTATTATTATTATTATTATTATTATTATTATTATTTATTATTATTATTATTATTCAGGCCACTGTTTGGAGGCTACTAACCCCAAGATTATAATAATAATAATAATAATAATAATAATAATAATAATAATAATAATAATAACCCAGGTTCGAAATTTCCCCAAGACACCTGAAGAAGGCTGGAGGGTATATCAGCCGAAACGTTGTGTTGACAACAAACAAGATGAGGACAAATATCCGTCGAATGTAAATAATGTAAATAATGTACATAATTCCTCATCTCTTAAATATAGAACTCATAGATGTTGTTTTGGAACTCGATTAAAACTACGTGTCCTTATGTCACACGTTTAATAACAATATCGGTACAAGATCCTGATTACATTTGCGATTCCTCTGGGCAAACAGCAGTGAACGTACTAATTCCTGCGAGGCTTTTATTTCCTAACCAGCTAATTTCTCAAATCTTCCCCACCATCATAACTCTGCCACAGATAGCAGACAACTGTCTCTCAAATAATGTCCTTAAATCTTAGAATAGAAAAACAAATACAAAAAAGAAATGGAAAATATGGTCTTGAGTGTACTGTGTCTGGTGAAAATAAAAGGGTACTTGTAGCCAGAATACCCCAATTAATTTGCCTTCTCGCGATGTATTTACATTAAATATGGTACGCAAATGGTTATTTAAATCTAATACTGCTTCTATTGCCCATAACGGATTTTTATTCAGCTGGGCAGTTGATTGTAGTGCCAGTGATGTTTCGGCCACCGTTTCCCTATATCAGTTGTGATGGATTTTGACGTAGCATGCAGTTGGCAGTGAATACATGCCACTGACAAAGCGTAATGAGTCAGGAATGCACATCTTGGATTCTCGCCATCGCTGCCGGACGATGATCGCCTGCTACTGATATATGTATTTTTAAGCTTAGTATATCTCTAAGAGATATTTATGTCCAGACGAATACTGTCCTGATTATGCCTTTTCACGATATATTTCCCTTAAGTATAATACACAGATGGCTATTTTGATCTAATACAGCTTCTCTTATAGTTAACACACACACACACACACACACATATTTTTGAAAGTTTATGAGAATTAGGAAGTGTAAAAGTGATTTTTTAAAAGAATTATTTTTTAAAAGGTGTTATGAAATCTTTTATGTGCAAGGTACTAACCCTGTTTTGGAAGAATTTTTTTCTGGTGTGTAACCTCTTTCGTTTAACCTTTTCAAACACAAATACTTGTGTGTGTGTGTGTGTGTGTGTGTGTGTGTGTATGTGTGTGCGTGTGTGTGAGTGAACGTATAAAAAATCCGCACCATGTATTAAATCTTCCTCATTCACTTACAATCTGTGTTTGCATAATATACATACATATATAAATATATATATACATATATATACACACACATATTTATACATACATACATGTTTATACATACATATATACATATACATATATATATATATATATATATATATATATATATATATATATATATAATTGTTAAACAAGACGTGAAACGTTAAAGCAATCCGTTACCTAGCGTACCTAATCGTTTAGATCACTTTGTGAACTAAACCCACATACTTTATATATATGTGTGTATGTGTTTGTGTGTGTGTGTGTATTTGTTTGTATGTGTGTAGGACGGGCTTCTTTCAGTTTCCGTCTACCATATTTATTCATAGGGCATTGGTCGGCTGTAGTACAAGGTACCCAAATTGTCGGTCAGTAGACTGAAACCGAATCCTCGTGGTTGCGAAAGTGACCACATCTGCAATGCTTGAAGAGATGACTGAAAATTTCAATTTAAAAAATTTAATTGATTTACTATAGGAAATGTAAGGCTTCAACTTGGTTAACTGTCATTGAAATACAGCAGTACATCTGTGATATGGAGCTCAAATATCTAAAGTTTATTTTTTTACGGTTTCAGTTTATTTTCTAATATAGCATGTCGTGGGCGTCATTATCCTGTGTGTCTTCTCTGTAAGATTTGGTTACTGTTTCTTGAAGATCGAGCGACTACGTAGAGGCTTGCCTGTTGGTTAGTTAATATCTGTGTGTTTTATAAGGCGTTGGATGTAAGGTGGCAGAATCGTTAACACGCCAGGCAAAATGCTTAGCGGCATTTCGACCGTCTTCATGATCTGAGTTCAAATTCCGCCGAGATCTACATTGCCTTTCATTCCGTTCGGGTCGATAAAATAAGTACCTGTTGAATGTTTGGTTAATGTAATCGACTTATTCCCTCCACCGAAATTAAGACCAAAATTTATTTATCTTGTACTATTGTGTGAATTTTGTTTTCTATAAATCAGCTTTATAAGACGTCTCCTACATAAATACATTTGTGTTTGCAATAAAATTTTAACGACATGCCAGCTAGTCATTTAGCTGCTTATATAGGAAAATAATCCGACTGAAAGTGTTATTGGTTAACAGCTAACTACTGCATAATCGATCGACGATTGATTAGATACAATAAAAGCCGGTACTTTAGAATCTTATTGGATAATATAATATAATATGATATAATATCACATAGAAAAATATTTTGAAAAAGCTATAACGAGATTATGAAGACTTACAATAAGAAAAATTTCGAACGTCCTTTTAAAATCTTGCAGTGGGAAAATATTTTAGGTTTATCTGAAGCAATTAAAAAGGTGAATCTTTCTCAGAGTCATTATTATAAGCTTGAACTGGAATTGTTTTATCCAGAAATCGAGGCAGAAATTGCTGTTTTAGCTAAATTTATTTATGTATTAGGTTTAATTGTGTATGTGCAAAGAGTCTATAAATAAGTGCCAGTTGAGTAAGTCGATGTACTCGACTTATACAAACCCCACAAAAATTTCAGGCCTTGTGACTTTAGAAGAAAGGTTTATTACCTCTGCATTAGCGAAGGCGGAGGTATTGTTTTCAGTCGCGTTTGTTTTGTCTGCGGACAAGATATCTCAAGAACTGCTGGATGGATTGGGATGAAACTTTCAGGGATGTTTGGCCTCGTGGCTGGCATGAACTGATTAAATTTTGGGATCGATCCGGTAGCGGACAAGGACTCTGGATTATTTTTCCATGTTTTTTAACTTAATTTTTAAGAGCGGTCAGGTTCATTTTTAGTATTCTCGTTTTTGAGAGCAGATATTCACATTTAAAAAAATCATCTCTGGCTAATCGTTGAGAGGACATTGGTGTTGCCTTGGTGGAGGTTTGCGCTCTCTGAGTGCCCTTATTATTATTTTACTGTCTTTGCACAGCTTCTAACGCTAGAGATGTACTGCGGTGTCAGCTATTATCATTATTATCTAAGGCGGTGAGCTGGCAGAATCGTTAGCACACTGGACGAAATGCTTTGCGGTATTCTGACCGTCGTTAAATTCCGAGGTCGACTTTGCCTTTCGGGGTCGATAAATATGTACCATTGAAACATTGGGTAGATGTAATCGACTAGTTCCCTCCCCAAAATTTCAGGCCTTGTGCTTATAGTAGAAAAGATTATTATTATTATTATTATTATTATTATTATTATTCAGTAGTTTTATTTTTATAGCGTGCTCTGTGTGCCTTAGGTATGTACTGTGATTTGTTGTGATGCTCTGATGGTTATTGTATGGAAAGTGTTCTGCGTAGGATGTGTGCAGTGCCTAGTAGTGCAATTTTCTGTATGTTATATGTGTTTGTAAGTCCTGGTGTTTTTGTTATGTATTTGTCTGAATATTTTTTATCATGCCTAATGCACATTATTATTATTATTATTATTATTATTATTATTATCCATTGCCGAATGGGTGTTTTCAAAAGCTCCAGGTTGGAGCTGCTGAAAACATTTATTTACATCGGTTTGGTGCTTTTTTGCATTATTTATGTCATTTCAAGTTATCAATAGAAATACCAGGAACCTTCACTGATTTTCTGTGGTGGTTTAGCTCCTCGAGGGGATGTATTCGGCTCATCTAATAAGTTCGGTGGGTGTTTAATTTGATTTAATCAAACACAACTCAATAAGATGGCGGAGCGCGTCTTGAAAGAGTTGAGAAAAAAAGAAAACTGCCCCTCCTACGAATCTGGTGACTACTGTAGATTTCCCTCCTCTTCCCGCGAAAAAAAAAAAGCAACACTTCACCGTGGACCTCACAAATAGAGATGATATGTTGTCCCAGGTATCGAAACTGATTAAAAAAAGTACAAACTTGGATCAACCTAACTGTTCCGTCAAAGGCAATTGCAGTGGTGGAGAAAAGAACGGTGCTTTTCAGATGCATCTCAACAGAGACGATAAAAGCAGCTTTAATGGCCCAAGTAGGTATTGAAACGGCGCTGAGGTGCATCAGAGATGACACCGAATACATAGCGAGGGGCAAACAATACGGCACCATTTCGGTGCTGTTTAGGTCAGAAGCCATCGCTATGAAACATTCAATGACCCCTTGCAAAACTAGCAAAGTCATTATGTACCCCACCCACAAGGGGAAACGTAGAGCACGTGTCTGAATTCCTAGGATCTCACTAGGACTTGATATGTAGTGGCTTTTGGGATGCGTAATTATGGAGGGGACAGATACCGTCCCGATAGAGGTGACAAGAACTGCCGGGGAGGACTGGTCCGGGGTTGACTTGGAGATACTTCTCCAGGTCAAGATAAAGTAGAGAGTGTCATAGCTTCTTCCTGATACCGTTGAGAGCATTTCTTTCGAGATGTCTTGAATTTCTTGTCGTGAAGGTAGATTCAGTTCAGTTTCATTTTTACTAAAATATAGATATTTTTATATCCTTGGTTGCGGATATATGATTTTAACGAAGCGGGGTTAGAGCAATGTATTCACAGACGTAACTTCCGACTACCAATACGCGAGGCTCAAACGCCTTTTTCTCCGTTTCTCAACGAGACACGTTTCTAAGATTTCGTTGAGTCACCTTTTATTCGCATGGGGGTGTTAATGTCTACCACTACAACAGACATACTATTTTTTCTTTGTTGTCCCTTTGTCTTGACCCTACGACAAATACACGCTGTTTGGTCTTGGGACTGTGTTAAGTCCAAAATTTCATTTGTTCTATTTATGTTAGAAATAGGGAAAAATTAGTTTTAACACCTCGACTCTATGTACGATTTAGTGCTAAGTTCACCCCTATTCTTGTTCTTACTATCGCTATATTTAAAACATTAATTTAGACTGCGTGGAATACTTTTATCTGTTAATTGTTCATTTAAATGTTTATTTGTTTTATTCATACAATCGTGTATTTTGTTTTTGTTTCATGCTTTTTATTCTCCGTTCGCTGCTGCAGAGTTTTGTCGTATACTGTATTTGTATTCAGCGTCCGTTTTGAAAGCGAAAAATGTGCGTGTAAACGTGAATAAAAATGTCAGTAAAAACAAAATTTCCTTTTTCTTTTTTTTTTTTATCCTTTTGTCGATTCCTGGCTATCACGAGCAGGCTTCCTCGAGTAATTATAATTGTTTTATGAAAAATTCCAAAGAAAATGTTCAAATTTTCATTCGGTAAAATTCTAACTATAGTTTAGCTTCGAAGTGAAATGATTACGTGTGTGTACACTTCGAGAAGCAATAATAATAATAATAATAATAATAATAATAATAATAATAATAATAAATTCTTTGATGCAATACCAGGCAGTGGCTCTCATGGCTTCTGATCTTAATTGATTGGAAGTGTTAGCATGTACATGGTTTTGTCATGGTATAAAAGATGGGCTACAGCAAATATCTTGCTCAATGCCACAGATTTGCTTGTCAGTTGTTTAATCTTAACCAATTGAGCATGTCCTTTGGTGGCTGACGATATGTGCATCACTGATCACGTGCAGAAGTAATGGAGGAGCATCATAACTATGTGTTGAGAGGAATTATTTGGGGTTTGAATAATTCAAATCTGGAAAGTCTAAAACATGGGTTTTTGTTCATCATCCTTAAACAACCCATATCCAAGGACCTTTTGAATGGGAGGGGCTACTCGACCTGAAGAAAATTCTAACTGACCTGCAAGGTCATGCGCTATTTATTTTGATATGAGATCACAATGTCACGCACAATATGGTTGTGATGCGTGTGCCTGGTATATCCTTATCAGACGGGTAGTCATGATGGGTATATTGGGCATCGTATATTTTACCCCAATATCACTTTGATGGCATGCACTGCTCTCTCACTCAATAATAATAACAATAATAATAATAATAATTATAATTATAATAATAATAATAAGCTGAAGGAGTAGATAGAAAAGTTTGGCTTGCAAAGGTACATAGAATACATATAACTGGCCTGCTTGTATAATAATAATAATAATAATAATAATAATAATAATAATAATAATAATAATGATAATGATAATAATTTCATTTATTTGCCACAAGGGCAAAGAATGAGGGGGACAGTACAAAGACAGATATAAAGTGTAGGGGGTTTACATTTAATAAATGATAAAAAAAAAGGTAAGTAAGTGTACATGGTATACACTGAAAAAAAAAAAGGATATATGCATAGTATACAAAGATTAAAAAAAAGTAGCGGGGAGGATAATAGAGATGTGGCCCTCCTGATATAGGAAGGCCTCTAGGGATAATCGAGGAATCCCACTATCCAAGATTTCTCTGAAACCCCACGATAATGTGTGTGAGTATCTTCATTGGCTCTTATACCGTAAATACCAATATGAAGTAACAGAGAACTGGTATGAGCATGTACCAAGTAAAGTTATGCAGGAGGATGGAAAAGTTACGATACTCTTGGACTATGGTTTTCAGACGGATCGTGTAATTGGACACCGTCGACCGGATATTGTTATATTGAGTAAGAGAGACAAACACTGTCAAATCATTGATGTGGCCATACCAAAAGACATGAATGTTGTGAGTAAAGAGGTTGATAAAATCACCAAGTACTTCGAATTGAAAGTGAAAATGGCAAGACTGTATGGAATGCGAGAGGGTAATGTAAAAGTGATACCAGTGGTGATCCGAGCGTTGGACTCAATCCCATTGAAACTTCAAGACTTCTTAAGGCAACTGGAAATCCCATGCAAGATTGGTGTCTTGCAAAAAGCAGCCATATTGGGCACAGCGCACATCATAAGGAAAGTATTATCTGTCTGAGGTCCTTGTTGTGACTTGACAGACGACTAAAGTCTCTGGTGCATTTTTACCTACACTGTATTACGAAGGAATAGTAATAATAATAATAATAATAATAATAATAATAATAATAATAAACTTGTCGCAGATGATCTATAATCGACCGTTGAAAATTGCCTTTCCAAGGAATGCTGTAATTATATACATGCAATATGTCCATGATAAATGTGAGGCGAGATGAAGATAATATGAGAGTTCATAACAGAATTGATTGTCATGCGATAATATAACAAACAATGTTCCAGATATTACATTTCTATTAATCATATTAGTTATCGTTAACTTGGTCGCGCTTGTCATTAACACAACACTTGTTGTACTGGTATACTAATAAACATAGAAGTTTTTTTGAAGGTATAATAAACAATACTCAGTGCAATCAATAAAGCAATTGACTTCAATATTCAGCAAATTTTCAGTGTGTGTGTGTGCATGTGTAATGTGCTCAAGAGAGAAAGCTTACCAAATACCAGGAATTGCTCGGGTGGTAAGGAGACTACTGGTGCACACGCTGCCGGATGTTTGTGGGACGACCATTTAGCAAAGCTCTGACTGGCTTGGACTTGCTGTTGAAGTTTGTTTGTTTGTTTGTTTGTATGTTGAGCGAAGCGGTCTTCGTCCCAGAGCTCGCAAGATCGCGCCTCGGTAGTGGGAGAAGTCCGAAACGTGGTCCTTTGCTATTTGTAAGACCCGCAGAAGAGAAAGCAGGTCAACCCCCGACACCGAGAGCATCGACGGATGGATGAATGCGCATCCAGGCTCAGCGGTTGCGTAGGAAGTCGGGGACAAGAAACAGGAAGAAAGAGTGAGAGAAAGTTGGAGCGAAAGAGTACAACAGGGGTCGCCACCACCCCTTGCCGGAGCCTCGTGGAGTTTTATGTGTTTTCGCTCAATAAACACACACAACGCCCGGTCTGGGAATCGAAACTGCGATCCTCCGACTGCGAGTCCGCTGCCCTAACCACTGGGCCATTGCGCCTCCACTGCTGCTGCAGTCAAGAAGCGGGCGACACGCAAAATCAATGAAGCTGCAAAGGAAGCAACTAGATGGCTTTGGATAATAAAGGCAGACCCAAAACATCATTGATAGTACAATGTGTCGGCATCCGGGAGGGTTTATGAGCACCCACAAAATTAATATATGTACAACTTAACATGAATGTCTTGTTTCAACACCGAATTATGCGTTATTAGTCTTTAGAGATCCTCTCATACAGGCGCTTGGTGTATAAAAGCATACGCATAGATCGCAGCAAAAGAGAATCGTTCCTCATGGGCGCCGGATTTCATTCTACTGAAAATCATCGGTGGTGGGTGTCCTGTTCGGTCACCGCTTCCCAGTCAAATTCTCCCTGCTACGATATATAGAATATCAGCATATTCTCAGGCACTGATGTCGCAAATAGCCAGCAAGCTTATTAAAACCTAATTATTAGCGACAGAAGCAGTACTAATACCAAAAAGTAGTCTTTATATCCGACTTTACACGAATGTCTTTGTAGAACACCATGTGCTGCGTTATTAGCCTTGACAGATCTCAGACAGACGCTTGGTGCATAAAAGTACACACATAGATCGTAGCAGATGAAGAACTGTCTGTCATGGACGCCGGAATTCCTATCACTAATAATTAATTTGTAATTACCGTAGCATTTTCTTCTTTCTGTATTTTTTCTTTATATACATACACACACACACACACACACACACACACACATATATATATATATATATATATATATATATATGTATATGTATATATATATATATAATATATATATATATATGCATATATATATATATATTTGTATATATATATATAGTATATATATATGTATATATATGTATTTATATATATGTATGTATATATATATATATATGTATATATATATATAATGTATATATATATGTATATATATATATATGTATATATATATGTATATATATATATATGTATATATATGTATATATATATATGTATATATATATGTATATATATATATATATGTATATATATATATAATATACATACATACAAGTAGAAATCATTATATGCTATGCTGGGTGTTTGTTTTGTTTTTTAATTCTGTTTATTGAAGTTGTATGTGTCCTCACTTTTTTTTTCATCTGGACTTATTTTATTGACAAAACCAAATTTGGACATAGAATTTAGATAAGTAAAACTTACCTTTGATTCAAGGCTCCACCACAAATAAAGTGCCTCGTGTTTGCTTTATCTGTCTAGAAATAACAGCTAAAATCTTCCTTAAATCACAGTGTACACCCTTACCAAAAGACATGGTAGAGGATATAGTATGGAATACACAATGACTGAAAAAAAAAAATGATGATATAATCCTGGGTGGGTTGACATTGGACACAGGTCTGCTCAATCGGGACTGATTTGGAACCAAACATTAACAACATTTCCCAAGACTTTTTCATTACAATAAAGTCAGCAAATCCCATATGTTTTACTAATTAAGGAAGATTTAACAATGAGTTTTATATACCTTGTTAGAAAATTACTTTTTGCGCTTTATCCACAGAACAAGAGATCATGTATGTTGAATATTCTTTATTCTTTTACTTGTTTTAGTCATTTGACTGTGGCCATGCTGGAGCACTGCCTTTAATCGAGCAAATCGACCCCCAGGACTTATTCCTTGTAAGCTTAGTACTTATTCAATCGGTCTGTCTTGCCGAACCGCTAGGTGACGGGGACGTAAACACACCAGCAGCGGTTGTCAAGCGATGTTGGATGGACAAACACAGACACACAAACATACACACACACACACACTCTCTCTCTCTCTCTCTCTCACTCACACACACACACACATATATATATTCGAGGGGCTTCTTTCAGTTTCCGTCTACCAAATCTACTCACAAGGCTATAGCAGAAGACACTTGCCCAAGGAGCCCCGCAGTGGGAATGAACCCGGAACCATGTGGTTGGTAAGCAAGCTACTTACCACACAGCCATTCCTGCGCCTATAATATGAAAAAAAAGAAGAAAGAACAAGACAAAAAACTATTGTATTTCAATTTTAGTGTTTCTAGGTAAAAAGGCGCATGATAGCGCGTGGCTTAATGGTTAGGAATATTCGGCTCACTATCATGAGTTCGATTCCCGGCGGCGCGTTGTGTCTTTGAGCTAAACAACTTCTTTCACCTTGCTCCAGTTCACCCAGCTGGCGGAAATGAACAGCATCTGTATTCTAAAGGGCCAGTTTTGTCACATTCTGTGTTGTGCTGAATCTCGCTGAGAACTGTGTTAATGGTATGCGTGCCTGCGGAGTGCTCAGCCACATGCATTTTAATTTCTCCAACGTCTTCGTAATCGACGGAGCGCCACCTATGCAAGAAAACCCATGCTTTAATCGAGTCACTGTGGGGCTTAAACTGTGTGAAGCATTTCTGTTACTTTTAAATCATATTCCACTCTTAGAAAGATTTTAAATTTATTTCAGTATTAGCTACGAATTAATTTTCTTCTCTTAACATTTGTTTTGTGGAAGCACATGGCCTAGTGGTTAGAACAGCGGACTCACGGTCGAGGGATCGCGGGTTCGAATCTCAGACCGGGCGATATATGTGTTTATGAGCGAAACACCTAAACTCCACGCGGCTCCGGCAGAAGGTAATGGCGAACTTCTGCTGACTCTTTCGCCACAACTTTCTCTCCCTCTTTCCTCCTGCATCTTGCAGCTCACCTGCGACGGACCGGCGTCCCGTCCAGGCGGGGAACCTATACGCCAAGGAAACCGGGAAACCGGCCCTTATGAGCCAGGCATGGCTCGAGAAGGAACAAACAACAAAGTTTGTTTTAAACCATAAGTGCTGACATGGCTTAGTGCTTAAATAGTTAGCTTCCCAACCATATGGTTCCAGGTTCAGGCCCACTGTATGGTACCTATGGCAAATGTCTTCAACTATAACCTCAGGCCGAACAAACTAAAGGAAGCCCGTCGAACGTATGCATATGTGTCTTTGTGTTTGTCCTCTACCGGCACTTGACAACCGGTGTCGGTTTATCTACATCCCCGTTACTTAGCAGTTCGGCAGAAGAGACCGAAAGAATACGTACCAGGTTTTAAAATTAAATTAGTACTGGAGTCGCTTCGTTCAAATAAAATCCTTCAAAGCGGTGCCCAAGCATGGCCGCAGTCCAATGACGGAAACAAATAAAAGATGAAAGAAAAAAATATAAATAAGCGCAGGAGTGGCTGTGTGGTAAGTAGCTTGCTTACCAACCACATGGTTCCGGGTTCAGTCCCACTGTGTGGCATCTTGGGCAAGTGTCTTCTACTATCGCCTCGGGCCGACCAAAGCCTTGCGTGTGGATTTGGTAGATGGAAACTGAAAGAAGCCCGTCGTATATATGTATATATGTGTGTATGTGTGTGTGCATATGTTTGTGTGTCTGCGTTTGTTCCCCCGACATCGCTTGACAACCGATGCTGGCGTGTTTATGTCCCCGTAACTTAGCGTTTCGGCAAAAGAGACCGATAGAATAAGTACTAGACTTACAAAGAATAAGTCCTGGGGGTCGATTTGCTCGACTAAAGGCGGTGCTGCAGCATGGCCATAGTCAACAGACTGAAACAAGTAAAAGAGTAAAAGAGAGTAAAGAGTATGAACGAGAATCAGTTTAATACAAAACTAAATATTTCTTTTGCCAATTGCATTTAGAACCCAAATGTGATTAATAGCATGTTTAGGGCCGCAGTTATAACGCAGGAGTTCAAAATGTAGAGCAATATTAATAGACAACATGAGGCGGCAAGCTGGCAGAATCGTTAGCACGCCGGGCGAAATGCGTAGCCGCATTTCATCTGCCGTTACGTTTTGCGTTCAAATTCCGCCGAGGTCAACTTTGCCTTTCATCCTTTCGGGGTCGATAAATAAAGTACCGGTTACGCTCTGGGGTCGATGTAATCGAATTAATCCCTTTGTCTGTCTTAGTTTGTCCCCTCTATGTTTAGCCCCTTGTGGGCAATAAAGAAATAAATATTAATAGATAACATATAATCACTAATTTATGACTGTTGACGTCCCTTCCTTTTTACCTTTCAAGGGAATATTCCATGTCAATTAGGAAACACCTCTTCGAATCATTTTTCTTTAATCTGACACAAATTAATAAAAGTGTGATTAAAAATTTAAATATATAGGTTCCCTAAAATTTCTAATTTAATCCCGAGCGTAAGCTATTAATAAAATGTAAAGTGTTACTAATTAATTTCCTTAATGAATCAATGTTCACTAATTGACTACATTTTCATGCATTTTTTTTTTCACTACATTTAAATCACGTATTCCCTCATTTAAGTGGAATGCTGATAGGATCGCGTGGGCGGGATACGGTAATGGATAAGTGTCTTCGAATTTCATTGTGATACTTTTGGATGGCTCTGGCGACTTCTCCGAGTAATTCCCTCATTTTCGATAGCTGAAAATAAATGAATAACCAATCTGTATTTTAAAATAGGTCTTATGTTTCGAATATATTTTATTTCGTTTTTCAACCTCTATGCTAGAGAATCTATCTCAAGTTTTCAATGGTTCTGGAGAATGACTGTAGCGAGACTCGAACCCGATTGGCCACATTACGGATTTCAATCAACTACGTCTCTCTACCCTACACACGTTCGAGGCCGAGTTATTAACTAATCAACGACCAATCTTCACATGATATGGTTTCTCCAGATCCTTCTAAATTTTTCTCGGTAAGAAGTCCATAAGTGGAGGCGCGTGGCTTAGTGGTTAGGGTGGCAGCATCATGATCGTAAGATTGTGGTTTCGATTCCTAGACCGGGCGACGCGTTGTGTTCTTGAGCAAAACACTTCATTTTCACATTCTCTAGTCCACTCAGCTGGCAAAAATGAGTAACGCTACGATGGACTGGCGTCCCGTCCAGCTGGGGAGCACATACGCCATTGAAACCGGGAAACCAGGTTCATGAGCCTGGTTAGGCTTTAAAAGGGCGCATTTATTTAATTTTTTAAGAAGCCCATAAACAGAGTTTGTATTAAACGCCTATTCGCAGTGTGGTAGACGTCCGAATGGAATACCGTTTCCGCTCTTGCCAAGTTTCAGTGTGTGCGAAGTTGCGGTTCGATGCACACACGCCTTTACTGCTCAAATAATCATTCTAGCGACTGCATGCTCACCCTTATATATGTTATTTGAATGCAGAAATAGTGTTGGGCATATATATATATATATATATATATATATATATATATATATATATCTATAATATATATATATATATATATCTATATATATATATATATATATCTATATATCTATATATATATCTATATATATATATATATATATCTATATATATATATATATATATCTATATATATTATTATATATATCTATATATATATATATATATCTTATATATATATAATATATCTATATAATATATATATATATCTATATATATATATATCTATATATATATATCTATATATATATATATATATATCTATATATATATATATATATATCTATATATATATATATATATATCTATATATATATATATATATATCTATATATATATATATATATATCTATATATATATATATATATATATATTATATATATATTATATATATATATATATATCTATAATATTATATATATAAGGCGCAGGAGTGGCTGTGTGGTAAGTAGTTTGCTAACCAACCCCGTGGTTCCGGGTTCAGTCCCACTGCGTGACATTCTTGGGCAAGTGTCTTCTGCTATAGCCCCGGGCCGACCAATGCCTTGTGAGTGGATTTGGTAGATGGAAACTGAAAGAAGCCCGTCGTATATATGTATATGTATATATATGTGTGTGTGTTTGTGTGTCTGTGTTTGTCCGCACCCCCCACAACATCGCTTGACAACCGATGCTGGTGTGTTTACGTCCCCGTCACATAGCGGTTCGGCAAAAGAGACCGATAGAATATGTACTAAGCTTACAAAGAATAAAGTCCTGGGGTTGATTTGCTCGACTAAAGGCGGTGCTCCAGCATGGCTGCAGTCAAATGACTGAAACAAGTAAAAGAGTAAAAGAGTAAAAGATATATATATATATATTCCTGTGCTAAGCTTCTGTATCCAGTAAGCCATGCACGTTGCAGTATGTTTCCAATTGTTGACTCGATGAGAAGATTTTTGTAATTCATGACCAACCTCAGGAGAACTTGTGCAGCATGAATAAAATCTCATTTAATGCTGGAATGGTATTATTGTCTCAATTACGCGCAGCCTCACGTATATAACCAATCAACAATTCACAAATTTACATTGGTGTCACCCGACAGAGCTTTCTTACAGTTAAAACCAGTTACATGACTTTCGTTCAAATGAATTAATAATTAGAAAACTGGTTCGTTAAGTATATCCCCTATTATCTCTCTTCTATGTACTGGCGGTTAGAATCGTTATATATAAAACAAGTTAACTACCTGAATATTTTTCCACCATTCAATCATGTGTAACTGCGCAAGTGACATTTTGTTTTTAGAAAATTATATATTAATTGCCGAATAAAGTCTACCAGGTGATTCATTGTGACTATTGATATACGAACAATTTTATGATAGAAAATGGGCGATTGTAACCGCGCTGAATCTTATGAGGAACAAGCAGGTCGACGCGCTGGACCGGATGACGCGTTGGACCGGGCGACGCGTTGTGTTTTTGAGCAAAGCACTTCATTTCACGTTGCTCCAGTCCACTCAGCTGGCAAAAATGAGTAACGCTGCAATGGACTGGCGTCTCGTCCAGCTGGGGAACACATACGCCATTGAAACCAGGAAGCCGGGCCCATGAGCCTGGCTAGGCTTTAAAAGGGCGTATTTATTTTATTATATATATATAGAAATATAAATATATCTATCTATCTATCTATCTATCTATATATATATATATATATATATATATATATATATATATATTTGTGAGGCGCGTGGCTTAGTGGTTAGGATGTGTCAGCATCATGATTGTAAGATTCTGGTTTCGATTCCTGGACCGGGCGATGCGTTGTGTTCTTGAGCAAAGCACTTCATTTCACATTGTTCCAATCCACTCAGCTGGCAAAAATGAGTAACGCTGTGATGGACTGGCGTCTCGTCTAGCTGGGGAACACATACGCCATTGAAACCGGGGAAACCGGGCCCATGAGCCTGGCTAGGTTTAAAAGGTGGCATTTATTAATTTTTTTAAGAAGCCCAAATTAAGTCTACCAGGTAATTCATTATGACTATTGATATACGAACAGTTTTATGACAGGAAATGGGTGATTGTAACCGCGCTGAATCTTACGAGGAACAAGCAGGTCGAAAACCTAATGTTTCTGTAGGTGTTAACTTCACCTGTGGTTTTAGAATGAATTGGTCATTCACAGCGAGAAATTGTTTCTTTACTTCTGGTCAGAGAAACATATACTCTAAATGTATATTAAGGTCTAGATTCAAGAGGTAACCATGCGTAACATTATATTCATTTGTCTGTTTAGGCGGCGAGCTGGCAGAGACGTTAACACGCCAGGCGAAATGCGTAGCCGTATTTCGTCTGCTGTTACGTTCTGAGTTCAAATTCCGCCGAGGTCGACTTTGCCTTTCGTCCTTTCGGGGATCGATAAATTAAGTACCAGTTATGCACTGGGGTCGATGTAATCGACTTAATCCGTTTGTCTGTCCTTGTTGGTCCTCTCTGTGTTTAGCCCCTTGTGGTGGGTAGTAAAGAAATATATATTCATTTGTCTGTCTGTTTGTCTCTCTGCGTGCACGTGTGTGTACGTGCATAGTATCTGAGAGAATGTGAGAGAGAAAGAGATAGGGACAGGGTGAGACATGGAAGGAAGGAGACAGAGAGAGAGAGAGAGAGAGAGAAAGACAGAAAGATATGTAACGCTTGTGTTTACAAAGAAAAATTACTGAATAAATAATGAAGATTTTTTGAAACTTCAGCTTGTATTATATATGTGTATTCGTATGTATGTATGTCTTATGTGTGTATGTATGTTTACATACATGTATGCGTACGAATTGTACGAATGTATATACATGCACAGCCAAACGTACACACACACACACACACTCACACACACATGCACAGAGTTTCCATGTCACTACAATAGTTATTGACAAGCAATTTTAATGATTAATTGTGATATGTTTGACAGCCAGATCAACGTAGCTGCGTTCAGATTTCACAATGCATAAAATGTTACATTTTATACTCCATAACTATTGAAATATAACTACTGCACTCTGTCGTTGAACACATTATCGTAAATTTTATGATTCACAGACACCTTCACCGTATAAATAACACTACATATGTATGTATCTGCTATTTTTTTAATTATTATAAATCTTCCACTGAGGAGGGAACCAGTTTCCAACAAGGATACAAGTCTGTATGTATGTCATTATTCAGTTTATTTCAAGATTTCTTGCTAATAGAGAAAGACCGGTTTCTAACCTAGACCCAAGACCCATCATTGGAATTTCAACATCAACAATAGGGTATTTTTCTTTGTATGTATGTATGAGCAGATTTGTATGTTTTATGTATGTATTCTCATGCATAGACATGCTCATATATATTTATATGATAAACTTCTGGAAAGTTTTGGAGATTTTTACAGTTCCAGTGACGGATTGGATCTGTAATCTTCGAATTAGCTTTCTCCTTTCTGGTTGAACATATGTATATATGTATACGTGTGTGTATGTATGTATGTATGTATGTATGTATGTATGTATATATGTATGTATATATATGCTTGTATAATAAATAATGTAATTTTTTAATACTATTTTTTAAAATACTATTTTTCAAAATTAAAATAAACGAATGATGTCTTTTAAAATCTAAAATACACTCTCCTTCATTTTCTACAATACTCTGCTAGACTTGCAAGGCTCCCACTTCCATAATTCACTTGTCTGTGACGAAAAATACTCCTCCAGTACTGTTCTGACCGCATCTACAGAATTCATATTTTTTCCGTCCAAATGATTGTGAAGACTGCGGAATAAATGATAATCAGAAGGGGCAATGTCTGGCGAATATGGTGGGTGGGACATCGTTTCCCTTTATGTGACCGAGCATTATCCTGATGGAAGAACACCTTTTGTCTTGAAACTAAAGACGGTCGTTTTTCTTCTAGTACTGACTTAAGCCGCTCAAGCTACTTGCAGTAGATCTCTTTTGTCATCGTTTGGTTTGAGTTTAAAAGTTCAAAGTGGACTAAACCTTTCATATCCCACCGAACAAATAACAACACCTTACGTGTGTGAAGACATTCTTTAGCCTTGGGTGCCGGTGTTTCTTCTTTCCCTGCCCACTGTCTTCGGAGCTTGACATTTTTATAGAGAACCCATTTCTCGTCACCAGTCACTATTCGGTCCAAAAAAGGTCCATTCGTGTGTGAAGTGGCAACAAAGAAGAGCACAATTTCACTGTCTGTGCACGATTAGACATGGAAAGTTTGCGAGAAACCCATTGACCGAATTTGTTGACTTTTCTGATGGCACACAGGTGTCGTGAATGGCTGAATGACCTAGTCCAAGCTTCTCTGTTAGTTCCTCAACAGTTACGATGAGATTTTGTTCCACCAGGGTTTTCAGGACGTCCTCGTCGAGCTCTACAGATCTTCCGGGATGAGGCTCGTCTTCTAGGCTGTAGTTTCCGGCTCGGTATTTCTGGAACCACTGCCGACACTAGCTTACGCTTTTTGTCCCATCCTCATATATTGCCTTAATATTCCTTGCACTTTTCGTTGCGTTGTTGCCTTTATTGCACTCATAAAGCAAAATATGCCGAATACGCTCCTTTGTCACTTCCATTATAGCTTTTGAAAAACAACTGTTAAAATCGAACTTCACTCTTCAAAACTTGCACTAAGAATAAAGAAAACGGTAAAATTACTACCTGCTTTTATAGCAAGTTGATGCAGGTAGTTTATCTCGTCCCTCTCCGACTTTTAGTTCCTGCAATTGAAAAATTGACTCAGCTGCTTTATTGGACCTCCCGGTCGGGATAATTTCGGCGATAATCAGTACCAACCAGTGGTTAGGCTTAAGCAGACTTTAGGATAATTAAGATATATTTGAGACATATTTCAACTGCTAAAGACAAATTTATCATGGAGAAAAAATTCTCTCTTATAGTAAAAGGTGTAAACACACCATATCTGCCCGATGTTGCTCTCTGTCGGATTCAAACCTGCCCAGAGTTACCTCGCTTCGATATTTCCCAGGGAGAAAGGCTAAAGAGCCAGAAACACTACGTCTGAGAACCCAATAAAGGGCAGCGTTGGGCAGATAGGGTTTTTTGACACTTTTTATCATAAAAGAGGATTTTTCTTTTCTCCACGGTAGCTGAAATATTTTAAGTATCCTGAAGTTCACGTTTGTCTAATCACGGCTTGGCGCTAATACAGCTGAATGTGTGTGTGTGTGTGTGTCTGCCTCGCTCTCTCTCTCTCTCTCTCTCTCCGTCTCCGTCTGTCTGTCAGCCTGTCTCTGTCTGTCTGTCTGTCTGTCTGTCTCTCTGTCTCTGTCCTCTCTCTGTCTCTCTCTGTCTCTCTGTCTCTGTCTCTGTCTCTCTCTCTCTCTCTCTCTCTCTCTCTCTATATATATATATATATATATATATAGCGGTTCGGCAAAAGAGACCGATAGAATAAGTACTAGGCTTACAAAGAATAATTACTGGGGTCGATTTGTTCGTCTAAAGGAGGTGCTCCAGCATGGCCGCAGTCAAATGACTGAAACAAGTAAAAGAGTAAAAAAGGGAATAAAAAAGTACACACATACACACACACACATATATATATATATATACAAAAGGTATAGAATAGATACAATTAATGCTCACACCAGACCGGATAGCTAACTTCCAACGAAAGGAGACGGAATGCTAGCAAACAAGAATTGGCTACAGGCAAAGTACCTGTCGAGATAATTTACTGTACCGTATATACATATATACAAACATACACATTTGTACGTATACACACCACACACACCACACACACATATGCATGTATATATATATATATATGTGTGTGTGTGTGATTGTGTGTGTGCGTTCGTACATACCTATTTCTTTACTACCCATAAGGGGCTACACACAGAGGGGACAAACGGATTAAATCGATTATAACGACACCAGTGCGTAACTGGTACTTATTTAATCGACCCAGGAAGGATGAAAGGCAAAGTCGACCTCGGCGGAATTTGAACTCAGAACGTAACGGCAGACGAAATACCGCTAAGCATTTCGCCCGGCGTGCTAACGATTCTGCCAGCTCGCCACCTTGTTCGTACATACATACCGTGACCATATCTACCTTCTCTTATACACTTATAATAACATCGCATATATTTCTATATCGGGATATATGTTACATATGAAAAGTGTTCGTCTCTTTATGATTTATTAATTTTTTTATTTCATTATTTATTTATTTATTCATTGTTCCAAGCATAGCGATATATCATGGCAGCATTATATTGCGTCTATCACTTTACGCAAAACATATTATCCATTGTATCCTCAGGTTGCCATGGTTACTGTCGTTATTGTTCATTAGCAGACGCTGAGAGGAACAAATTGACAAGGGCGACAATGTATCTCCCATAAACCAAGCTAAACAAACCTTTGTTTTCTTCGTGTTGTTGACATGTGGACAGAAAAATAAATTAAAATATTTATTATAATGAATAAAACACCCTCCTTGATGGAACAATGAAAAATAACAATATTGAATGAAACGAAGCACTAACTCAAGCAAATATACAACAAAACTATCAACAATGGAATCTCTTTTTCGTTTTGTTTTATAATTTTTTTTTTATTCGCTTCTAGCTAATAAGACACTTTCAACAGTTATGGCGGAACATATAAAAGTCGCCACTGATTGCGCTCTGTCATAGCCGACCGAGGAGGTGGCGTTAGTGATGGGAAATATTGCTGCATGCAGTGATTGTAGTGATAGCAGCTGCAGTAAGAGACATTGTCATTAGTCAGCCTCCTTTGGCGACATCAACGCTGATACATCCATCCATCCATCCATCCATACATAGACATGTATATGCATGTATACATGTATACATATACATACATATATATATATATATGTACATATGTACGCACGTATACAATCATGCGCGATCACACACATCCATGTCTATGTATCATACCACACACACATACATAATATATTAATTGTGTGTGTGTGTGTGTGTGTGTGTGTGTATAAATATATATGTATACATACCTAATTTTACATGCTATAGTAATATCACACACCACACACACACACACCTATATATATATATAATATATATATATGTATGTAATATATATATATACTTTGAAATACTTTGAAAGGTTTCGGCCATTATTGGCCCAGGCCATGTCTAACTTAATAGCACCACCTGTGAAGTCTTTCAAATCAGAATTTGGGCACTATGGCCCACTCAAGTAGAGAGTTATTGTTTACAGAGACATATCCGGGTGTAGGGGCTTTATCCGGGATTTCTTGAAGGAATCTGTCCAAAGACTTCTTGAACCTATAGGGTCAGTTTCTGTTTTAATGTGTTTTGGTGTAATGTTAAGAGAGCGGGGCCAATTGAGGTGAAATAATTGTGCCGTATTGTTGTTATGAGATGAGAGTGCGATTTTTGTTTTGGGCGGATGGCACGGGGCCCAAGCCTTGGATGTACCTTAAAGGTGATGCCAACATCATTTGGGCAATGCTGATGGAATATTTTCCACATCATGCAGATGATGTAGCGCTCACGACGACGTTGGAGAGAATAGAGTTTTAGCTTTTCTAGCCGACCCCATAGTCGAGGCCTGTCATGCCATCTATCTTTTTTGTGATTGCCCTTTGAGGTGCTTCAACTTTTATGATACCTTGTATTGTGTGGGGAGACCACAGTGGACAACAGTATTCAAGGTGGGGTCGGGCAAAAGTGGAGAAGAGAAGGATAATGGTGTGGATATCTCTCGACTGGAAAGTTCTGAGAATCCAGGAACACATTCTGCGGGCCATGTCAACTTTGGTGTTTATATGAGTGGCCCAGCTTACGTTGTTGTCCACAATTACTCCCAAGTCTCTGATGTTGTTGGACGCCGCGAGAGTTTCACCTGAAGGAAGGGAGTATGGGAGTTTCAGGGCATCCTCTTTTCCAAAGTGGATTAGCTCAAATTTATCCTCGTTCAGCAGCATATTGTTTTTTTCTGCCCATTGGATAACAGCCAGTAGATCTGACTGAAGGCATGTCCGGTCACTCGCCTCATTTATGACCTTCTGTAGCTTGGAGTCATCTGCAAAGATTTTTATGTTGCTGTGCTTGATGATGTCATTAATGTCATTAATGTAAATGATGAAAAGAAGTGGGCCCAGCACAGTGCCTTGCGGAACGCCACTACTGACTTTGGCTGGGCTTGATTTTACCCCTTCAACTACAACATGTTGAGATCTGTCTGTCAGGAAACACTTAATCCATTTCAGTAACTTTCCAGAGACACCAATGTTGGATAGTTTTTTCAATAGGATCTTGTGATCGACCCTGTCGAAGGCCTTACTGAAATCAAGGTAGATGACATCGGTGTTGGAGCCCTCTCCCAAAGCTCTCAAAATGTCCTCAAAGTGATGCAGGAGCTGCGTTAGGCAGTCCCTTCCATTACGGAACCCATGTTGGTTGGAGATCAGCCGTCTGTTGCTTTCCAGAAATTGGGTTATTCGAGATCTCACCACCCTCTCAAATACCTTGATGATATGAGAGGTGAGTGAGATCGGACGGTAGTTCACTGCAAGGACTTGTTTCCCTTTTTGAAAACTGGGACGACAGAAGGTTTTTTGGAATATAGCCAGCATCCAGTGAGTTTCTCCACAGATTAGCAAGGGGAGATGCAAGTTGGTGTCGACACACCTTCAGGACACAAGCAGGGAACCTATCGGGGCTACTGCTGAATTGTGTTTTATTTCGTTTATCGCCGCTAAGACATCAGGGGCACTAAACGTTATGTCCGATATAGTGTGTTGGGGGTTGACATCACTGATACAGCCCAGATCGGCCATATCAGGATTGCTGAAAACAGAGCAGTATTGTTTCTGCAGTATCTCGGCCATGGATTTGGCATTATCTTGGAGAGTGCCAGTTTCGTCAATTAGAGGGCCTACAGTGGAGACAGTGACCCTGCGTTTCCTCGCAAATGAAAAGAACACTTTGGGGTTGAGTTTGATTTTTTCAATGGCCCACTTCTCCTCAGCTGATCTTTGGTTATTGATGAGGGTCTTCATGCATTGTTGGAGGTTATATTTTTTGGATTCAAGCAGTGCGATAGCCGTCGAATGTGTGTGTGCTGTTGGCAGTACTTTAGTTTGTTAATTTTTTTGTTTGTTCTTTTTATTTTTCTGATAATGGTTTTTCTGTTTTGGGGGATTCTGCACTTTTTGTTCACAGGTCTTGGTGGGGAGTGTTTTGCACATATGTCTGTGACGGTGTCTACAAAGATCTGCCAAGATGTTTTATGGTTGGTGGAGATGTGTGTATGTGTAAAGGACCAGTCAACATTGATAGCTCGTTCCTGATTGCATCCCAGTTGGCTTTATGGAGATCCATGTTGTCAAATGGGTGGGCTGGAGGAAGGTCACTAGGATTAGCTTTCGGCTGGTGGAATTTCATGTTACAGAGAACCATGTCATGGTCTGAAAGAAGGGTTTTTTCCACTGTAACGTTATGTATAGTGTTAGTGTGGTTACTAAACACTAGGTCCAAAATGTTCTGATGTCTTGTTGGTGCAAGGACAAGTTGGGACAAGAAAAACTCATTCGTAAAGTCGAAAAGTGACTCTGCTGCTTCTTTGTCAGCGGTTGAGGCGGGAGTGCTTGGTTTCAAACAGTTTGTAGTCCAGTCAACACAGGGTAGATTGAAGTCTCCCATCATGAGTATGTTGCTAGAATGGCACTGTTGAATAAAGCACTTAATGCTGTTGAGGCATTCTTTAAAGCACAGTATGGGTGTTTGGGGCGGCCTATAGAGCCCAATTACTGTCAGGTCATTGGCTTTGTTGTGCACGGTGACTGATTCACAGTAGCCGTTGGAGAATATACTATTTCCATCTGCCGTAAATGAATCATGCAGGAAAATGGCAGTTCCACCCTTCCTCCTGCCGATACGATCCGCGCGGATGGTTGTGAAATTCTTCACTCTCACTTCGGCTTCCAAGTGGGAGTTGTCAAGGTGGGTCTCAGTGAGAATGAAGAAAGGGATGTGGTGTGAATGGTTACCAACCCAGTCTTCAATGAATTGGACCTTCCATTTTTGTGCATTGATGGAAGGGCTGACACCTTGTGCATTGAGTAGGAATGTGGAGGTTAGTGTAGTGGCTGGTTTTGACTGTTGCAGGGGGCTTGGATTTTTTGTGTGTGTTAGTGGCAGCAATGTGGGGAATTGGTGCACTGGGGTAATAGCATAGGATGGTGTTGAGTGATGGCTAGAATGTTTTTGTGTATCTCTTTTGCCATGTTCAACATGGCTAAAAAAGAATTTTCCTGCTTAGGGAGCAGTTTTTGGCTGGAGGTGTGGTTGCACTGTTGGATAGGGTTGTAGTTTCCACTTTTGTTGTTGTTGTTTTTGTGTCTTCCTGAAAAGACTGGACCAGCATTACTGCAGCATGGTGTGTTTCTTATTTTTATTGTTATTCAGGTTTGTGTGTTGGCTTGAGGCCCCGTTTCTGTTTGTGCGTCGGGTCCCTGGAAGATG
>NC_043001.1:24119229-24129229 GCF_006345805.1 Octopus sinensis
TGTGTGTGAGTGTAGGTGTGTATGTGTGTGGTCTTTAACGCCATGTTTGGTTAGTCTAGGAAAGAGATGTAAAGATGCTTCCTTGTGCTAAGAGAGAAAGTTAGCTGAGATTTCAGACTATGCATGTAGACATATTCAGCGCGCGCGCTTGTGTGTGTGTGTGCGCGTGCGCTTGTCTTAGGTGTTTCAGCGTGTGTGCTCGTGCGTTTTAAGTACCCGTGAAGTTAGTATTAGCCAGCGATAGAGTAGAAATATAACACGAACCAATACGCGGCTGGTTCTTATATGCTAATACACCCAATCAATATGGAATGGTCGGAGCCATATATCTATTATTTATCTATTTATTTATATCAATTTTTATGTAGTTTTCTGTTACTAAAAAAGATAATTTCTAAGAAAGTAATTTATTGCATTTCAGCTATTGTCCACAACACAAAAGCCACGCCTCACTTATTGCCAACCAATCGTAATAGAGCATCTTCACTTTGTGTTAGCTAATCAAAATGCAATGATAAGACCTTAATGCAGAAGGGTTAATATGGACAGGATCCTATAAAGAATAACCTAGAACAGTCGAATCCGAAGAAAGTCACGATGATCTTTATTAGTAAGAAGTAATACATAGAATTTCATGTTGAACAGTGGAATAGGACGAATGCAGTGAGGAGAGAGGGAAGTTCAACGTTTCGGAGAGGACCGTTTATCACAGAGGGAGAGGGAGCGAGAGAGATAGAGAGAAGAAACGTTAAGCGGTGTTGAATGATATAGGGAGGGTGGGAGGAGGAGGAGAGAAAAATAAAGTAGGAGGTGAATGAAGTTACAAATGTTCGTAGAGAGGGTGGAAACGACCAGAAACAAGGGGAAAATAAAAATAAAAATTGCAGTTTTGAAAATGCTTGAGATGGGGAGGAGGTAATGGCATTTATACACTTTACAGATAGGCAAATACACACACACACACACACACACCACACACACACATAGAGACACGTCTTACTGAAACACTACGTGACATACATACATGTATACATACACAAATACATACATACACACATAGCTATGTATATATTATATTACTATTTTTATTGAGTGAGAGAGCAGTGCATGCCATCAAAGTGACACTAAGGTAAAATATACGAAGCCCAGTATACCCATCATGACTACCCGTCTGATAAGAGTACTCTAAGCACATGCATCACGACCATATGTGCGCGACATGGTGATCTCATATCAAGATAAACAGCACATGACCTTGCAAGTGGGGCCCAGTTAGAATTTTCTTCTGGTCGACTATCTCATACCGCTCAAAAGGTCCATGAATAAGGGCTGTTTAAGGATGGTGAACAAATCACCCATGTTTCCAAAGGTGAATATTTCAAACCCCAAAGAATCCCTCTCAACACATGGCTATGATGCTCTTCCACTACTTCTGCTCGTGATCAGAGATGCACATATCGTAAACCCCTAAGGGACATGTTCAAGTGGTTAAGGTCAAACAAGTGACAAGCAGATCTGTGGTATTGAGCAGAATATTTGTTGTAGCCCATGATAACACTTCCAATAATATCACTATTATTATTATTCAGCAGTCTTATTATTATAAAGCATGTGATAATTATCACATGCTTTCACTGCACTTTGTTGTGGTGCTCTTATTTTCACTGTATTGAGGTGTTTTACGTTGGGTGTGTGCAGTGCCTAGTAATGCTATTTTCTGTATGTTATATATACTTATAAGCTCTGGTGTTTTTGTTATGTCTGAATGCATTTTTTATCATACCTAACGCACCTACTATGATAGGAATTGTTTCTGTTTTTAGGGACCACATTTGAGTTACCTCTATTTCCAGATCTTTGCATTTTGAAAATTTCTCCGTTTCTTTTAGAGAAACATTGTCATCTGTTGGTATTGATACATAGTGTAGAAAGCATTTTTTTTGGCGGCTTCTGACAGTTATATCCGGCCTATTGGCCTTAATTTCTCTATCTGTGTGTATTAGCATATATCAGACTATGGTTGCTTTCTCATTCTCTATGACCTTTTCTAGCGTGTGACTATACCATCTTTTTTCCCTTGTTATTCCATAGTGATGGTATCGCTTCCAGTGTATATAGCTCCCAATTCCGTCGTGTTTGTGCATATATTCCTTCTTTGCCATGCTGGAGCACCGCCTTTAGTCGAACACATCGATCCCAGGACTAATTCTTTGTAAGCCTAGTACTTGTTCTATCGGTGTCTTATGCTGAACCTCTTTGTTACGGGGACGTAGACACGCCACCATCGGTTGTCAAGCGATTGTGGGGACACGGACACACAAACTCATACATACGACGGGCTTCTTCCAGTTTCCGTCTACCAATTCCACTCACAAGGCTTTGGTTGGCCCGAGGCTACAGTAGAAGACACTTGCCCAAGGTGCCACGCAGCGGGACTGAACCAGGAACCATGTGGCTGGTAAGCAAGCTAGTCTCTGTGTTTGTCCCCACCACCATCGCTTGACGACAGATGTTGGTGTGTCTACGTCCTCGTAACTTAGCGGTTCGACAAAATGCAACCGATAGAATAAGTACTAGGCTTACAAAGAATAAGTCCTGAGGTTGATTTTTTCGACTAAAGACAGTACTCCAGTGACTGAAACAAATAAAAGAGTGAAAAAATATCTATCTATCTATCTATCTATCTATCTATCTATCTATCTATCTATCTATCTATCTATCTATCTATCTATCTATATCTATCTATCTATATATGCGTGTGTGTATGTGTGTGTGTGTACATATCTCTTATATAAAATCCGTTCTGTCTGTGTGTGTGTGGCTTCTAGGATCTCGGGCATCCTCCATCCGATTGCGCTCAAATTTGATATATAGATACCGACGGTATCAGGGCGTTTATAAGTTTTTGAAAAATAACAAAAACCGATTCCAGGTGACAATGCGATCGATAAAGCCGTGGGAAATCGTTTTTCTTTGGAATAGAAAAAAGTCTGTCTTTATTTCTACTTTTGCTGGTGTCTCAAATTTAGGTTAAATCAGTGTTTCTCAAGGGGAAGCCTATGGGACGGTCGGACAAGTTGTTTGGGGAAAATTTGGTTTAAATGTTTGACAACTCAGCACCGGCCATTGAACGGGGGGCGTTTTGCTTGTAAATGTATAAGCGCTATTTATACTTGTATTCGTCTGTGTGCAATTTTATTCGATCATCTGTTGTTATTTTTCTTTGCATTTATCTGTTTCCTCATCTGTTCACTTTCTTTATTTAAACATTGTCATCGTTATTTTTATAGTCTCAGTTTTCTGCTTGTTACTTAATGTGATTTAATTGAATTTTAATTTTGTTTTAGATTATTTTATGCTTAGTTTAATTTCTTTTATCTACTGATTTTCAATTTTAATCTTTATAAGTTTTGTTTTATATCAACAGCTATATTACGTGATTAATTTTTATGAGTTAGTGCAAGTGCCTTTGTGTTTATGCGTGCGTCTGTGAACATAATTTCTCCACATGCTATGCTTGTATATGTGTGACTCTGTATATCTGTTTATCATGGTCCTTTGATGAATACACTTCCCGTCTGTCTAATTATTACTATCTGAAATTATGACTTTATTACATTGTTGCATTTCTATCACTTTGAACTGATTGCTCTATAAACTTGTAACCTGATACATGGTAGAGAAAAAATAGTTTCTTGTCAATTATCCTAAATTTTTTATTTGTATGTTTTACTTTCTATTAAATGATATTATCATGCTTTTTCTTAATATTCATCATATACAAAATGTTCACCTAAAGTGTGATCCTTGGATTTTACATCCTTGGATTTTACAATAGTGTAGTGATGTTAGAATTATTGAAACAGCTGTAGGAATGAGATATCACTGAAGCTGATTTTTATTATCCTCTCTGATACACACACATATATACATGTACATATGTATATATGTATGAATTATGTATGTATATGTGTATGTATGTATATATGTATGTATATGTGTGTGTGTATATGTGTGCGTATGTATGTATTATGTATATATGTAAATATGTATGTATAGACACACACACACACACACACAAACGTACGCATATACATTCACATATAAATATGAATGTTTAATCATTTGCTTCTTTTATGTGTGATGCGTGTTTCAGTGTATGAATGTAAATATATGTGAATGAGTACGCGAATGTATGTGTTTATGTGTAATCCAAATGAATGGGGGAAAAACTCATTTCAAAGCGTATATATTAAAAGAGTGTATATAATTTTTAAAATAAATATGCCTTTCTTTTTCTTTTCCTTTAGACTACACATATTATTATATAGCAATGAAGCCTGTTCGTTTTGCACTCTCGCAGGGTTTTTGCTTGAAAAGCCATTCCTGATATATTTCCCGAAATACGTATGCATCTATGCAAACATAGATCGTTTTAAGTATATATGTATGTATGTATGTATGTATGTATGTATGTATGTATGTATGTATGTATGTGTGTATGTATGTATGTATGTATGTACGTATGTATGTATGTATATACATACATACATACATACATATATATATATATATATATATATATATATATATATATATAATATACATATAAAAGGTGTGCGTTTATATATAAAAAATACTTGCATATATACGTGTCTATGTATGTAAGAATATATATGTTTATATATGCATTGGTAAGTTTCCCACCGTTTTAATGATCTGTCACTCAGATACCCGTATTTTAACAATGGATTTGCTCATCTATCACCTATTATTGCTTCTGTAAAGCAATGGATTTGAAGAAAAAAATCACGTTATTAAAATACATGTTTGCTAATATAATATGAAAATGGGATAAAACTCGATATCCAACGAAATGGCGCTTATCTGCACCAAGAGAAATATGAAGTCGGTATAAATTCCAAAAGTTTATGTGGGATATCGAGAGGTCGTATGAGACGAGAGGAGACAAGGAGGCGATGTGACGGAGGAGAATATCAACTTCGTCAGAAAGGACGGAACCATTTGACTTTATCACATGACTGACAAACGTCGATCAAATGGTTAAACCACTGAATACCATTTACAAAATACGTAAGCAACCGTTTCGCGCAAAACGGCGCGAAGAGTCCTACTCACCACTGTGTGTGTGTGTGTGTGTATGTGTGTGTGTGTTGTGCATCTCTGTATATACATACATATTCTCGTCTCTTGTGTACATAAATAATATTTACAAACATAATGTAAAACTCGTATACCGACCAACTCATAAATTTGAATAAACATATAAACATTATATCTTTGTGTGTGTGGAATATCTCTTCCAGATCGACGTTCAGATAATTCTATTCAGCAGTTCTTCGAATCAAATGAAATATGATCATATTTTGGTATTCGCTGCCAGCATGCATGATGCTATATCCTTCATCATTCTGTATACACCCACTAAGGTTATACGTACTACTTTCATTCTTACTAGCTTATAAAAAAATATGGCACACGCTTTCGATTCCATTCTTTTTTTTATTGTTCACGATATGTGTAATACATATGGGGTTTCTTATCTTTAAATAAGAATGAACTTTGGTGAATATGCGTAAAAGTGCTGAAGGTTAACAAGGATGTTCAAGACTAACAAAAATGTATACTGCACGGAAATACTATCAGCTGGGCCAGTCTGAAACGTATGTAGACTAACGGAAACACACTCTGCATGTACTCGTTCAGTGTTCTAATATTGATGGCCTTGTGGAGTTATCTGAATCGACCAAGAAACCAACCAAACAACAGAGCAAGCAAGAAAGCAAGTAACAAGGCAGCTGGCAGAAACGTTGGCACGCCGGACGAAATGCCTAGCGGTATTTCGTCTGCCGTTACGTTCTGAGTTCAAATTCCGCCGAGGTCGACTTTGCCTTTCATCCTTTCGGGGTCAATTAAATAAGTACCAGTTACGCACTGGGGTCGATATAATCGACTTAATCCGTTTGTCTGTCCTTATTTGTCCTCTCTGTGTTTAGCCCCTTCTGGGTAGTAAAGAAATAGGTATTTCGTCTGCCGCTACGTTCTGAGTTCAAATTCCGCCGAGGTCGACTTTGCCTTTCATCCTTTCGGGGTAGATAAATTAAGGACCAGTTACGCACTGGGGTCGATGTAATCAACTTAATCCCTTTGTCTGTCCTTGTTTGTCCCCTCTATGCTTATCCCCTTGTGGGCAATAAAGAAATAAGAAAGCAAGTAACCAACCAACCAACCAACCAACCAACATCTATATCGGCTTTTATACACACACACACACATACGCACACATACACTCCCCTCTTACACACACACACATGCATTTTCTACCTTTTACTCTTTTTCTTGTTTCAGTCCATTTGACTGTGGTCATGCTGGAGTACCGCCTTAAAGGGGTTTTTAGTCGAAGAAATCGACCACTCGACTTATTCTTTGTAAGCCTAGTACTTATTCTATCTGGCACTTTTGCCGAACCGCTAAGTAACAGGGACGTATACACACCAACATCATATATATGTGTGTGTGTGTACATATATACATACATACATGCATACATACATGCACACATACATACATACATACATACATACATACATACATACATACATACATACATACATACACACATACATTTTTACAATAATAATAATGACAGGTATGATATAACCCTTCGAAGAGTAGTGCCTCCTGCAGAAATTAGCTCAGTGGTTCTCAAACTAACAAATACCAGCCTTCCCCGCCCCGTACAATCACATACACAAACACACGGAGTTTTATTGACCCTTTTCCTTTTTATCCATGAGAAGACAATATAAAGGTTGCATAGGCGTAGGAGTGGCTGTATGGTAAGTAGCTTGCTTACCAACCACATGGTTCCGGGTTCAGTCCCACTGCGTGGCACCTTGGGCAAGTGTCTTCTACTATAGCCTCGGGCCGACCAAAGTCTTGTGAGTGGATTTGGTAGACGGAAACTGAAAGAAGCCCGTCGTATATATGTATATATATATATATATATATATATAACAAAGTGGAGTTGTAAGGTACCGCACGAGTGGAATTATATATGAAAGAAGGTTTGAAAATGCAATTTAAAAAAATTTTTATTTACTTTACCGGTTTCACTTTTAAGAAAAAGATTGTCAAAAGTAACCTGTAGAAGTTTGGTTCTGCTAATTATTGGTTGTCACAAAATACTACAATACATATATACATTCTTTGGTAACAAGAACATGTTAAGAACATAAAAAAGTTTAACAAGTTCATTAAAATATTGGGCACAAAATATTACAACATATATATACATTCTCAAGAAAATGTTAAAGATAGTTTCCAGAAGGAATTATTAAAAAGTTCAGTGGAATATTGGTATTGTATCTGTATATACATACACACACAGAATATTAAAAGTTCAAAAAGTTTACATTATATATATGTATGTGTGTGTATATGTTTGTATGTTTGTGTTTGTTCCCCCCTCATCGATGTGTGTTTACGTCCCCGTAACTTAGCGGTTCGGCAAAAGTGCCCAATAGAATAAGTAGTAGGCTTATAAAGAATTAATCCTTACAAAGAATAAGTCCATCTTTACGTTCTGAGTTCTAATTCTGCCGAGCTCTACTTCGCCTTTCATCCCTTCGGGGCGCATAAAATAAGTAACAGTTAAACACTGGGCTGATGTAATCGACTCCCTCCCTCCCTCCCTCCCCCAACAATGCTGGTCTTCTGCCAAAGTTTGAAACCATTATTTTTAATATGAAAGAATTTATGTGAGTTGATTATAAACTCGTTGATATGATCTTATGTAACTTTCTGCAAACTTCAGCAAGCATCCTGAACTTATCATATTTTTACGCATTATTATTTACTAACATCATTCGTTTCTTTTGTGCCTTTGTTTATATTATACCCGATGCTTCTTTGCAGCAATTTTTTATCCTGTGCCGTCTGCGGTTTTAGTCCGTTGAGAATTACCTAATTTTTTGTTAACGATTTGAACGCATTTTGAAATACGATCGTTCACTTCTGTTTGTAATATTTCATCAATTATATGATTAAGCTGCATCAATTAATTTCATCTTGTCATATTATATATATGTGTGTGTGTGTGTGTGTACGTAAGATACATAAAACTTCTATACATTGCTGTCTTAAGGAATGCATGTGCTATGATATAATGCCTATGTGGTAGAGAAACACCTTGAAGAAGGAAGATATTGCTAAACAGGCGATACTGTCTTCCATTGCCAATGAGGCAGTAAATGTATTGTTACCCGGCAAAGGCTTGAATGTGCCGCTATTTGAATTATTTATTGTGATAATTATATATGTAGCCTGTAGAGGGAATCCTTCATCGAGGAACGGTGCTTACCATACGTTGATAAGAGGCAATGACCTCGAAACCGGTCCGTATGTAGTATTCGTATCTTCGGGGAGGATGATCTCCCTTTACAGGCTAACAAGGACACAGAGATGGTGTCGGTCCTTCTGGTGACGTCGATGATCGCCTGGGGCTAAAAGCATCAGTAACACCCCCACCACCCCGCCCTGTCCCTAGCCACATTCAGATGGCTGATCCCCCTTACATTATTATTATTGTTCTAAATTATATATGATGACCAAATGAGTTTTCTCCCAAATATACATGCATACATGTATGTATGTATGTCATTATTCAGTTCATTTCAAAATTTCTTGCCAATAGAGAAAGAACCGGCTTCTAACCTAGATCCAAGGCTCCTTCATTGGAACATCAACAACAGGGTATTTTTGAATGTATGTATGTGTGTGTATGTATGTATATATATGTATGTATTATATATATATGTATGTATGTATGTATGTATGTATGTATGTATGTATGTATGTATGTAGGTACGTATGTATGTATGTATGTATGAATGTATGTATGTATGTATGTATGTATGTATGTATGTATGTATGTAGGTAGGTACGTATGGATGGATGGATGCATGCATGCATGCATGCATGCAGGCATGTGTGCATACATGTATTTATGTGTGTGCGTGTGTGTGTGTATGTATGTTACCTTTGTTTTAAAATTACTCGAATGTTTCCTGTAAAGAAAAAAATTGACTTCTAACAAGCAAACAAACAAAGCTTCATCACCGGAATTTCGGTAATAACATCACTGATGAGCTATATGCTGAACTTAAGAAATAAGTCGTACATATTTTTGCTGTTCCAGTCACAGATTGTATTTGAAAGGTGCGTGTCAGCGTGAACCCTGCCTCTGTGTGACTAAGTAAATGAGTGAGTTCAAGTAGATTTGTCATATAACGTGATTACATGTAATATATCCATTCCTGGAAGCTAAAACGGATAATCAATAGAACGTCTGATATATTGGCACTGTACACTTTACAAATCTTTATGATTTGAAAGATGTCAGTAAGCTTGTTATATATATATATATATATATATATATATATTATATATATATAATATATATATATATATATATATGTATATATATATGTATATATATGTATATATATAAGTATATATGTATATATATGTATATATATATATATTATATATATATATATATATATATATATATATATCTATATATATATATATATATATATATATATATATATTTGTTATTCTGGAAAACCCCATTACTTCCAGGCCGGTAGTTTTTCTTCGTTTTACAGTTCAGGTAGGAATACTTATCTTGGTCAAATTTCATCTGTATATCTTTTGAGAATATTGTTGCACTCAGGTTAAGATTATTCTTACCATATATATATTTTTTTTACTTTCATATTCAGGTCATCCGTGCAGAAATTGTCTAAGTTAATACTTCTCTCTTCCTGTGAACTAACCACATACTCTTCAAATCTCTTCCACACGATTATGACGAGGTCACTGCATGTATAAGCGCAACACATTGATAGAGGGCCTGTCTTCCTCGAAATATACCTCTACGATACTTCACCTTATCAAAAATTCTACAATCTCT